>NW_027478769.1:0-300000 GCF_051014685.1 Ptiloglossa arizonensis | reverse complement strand
ACAACAAATTTTTCGCAATTCTGCTGCTCCAAACGCTTAACCAGAATGGCTTAGGGAAAAAATACACATACCGCTGTAATCGGTCGAGTTTCTACTTTCAGGTGCAGTAGGAATTTTTGGGTTACGTCAATCCGTTCGCGAGATATGGGACTTTGAAACCAAGAAATTGTTGAGAAGGCAAAACATTTTTCGCAATTCTGCTGCTCCAAACGCTTAACCAGCATGGGCTAGGGAGAAAATACACATACCGTTGTAATCGGGCGAGCTTCTACTTTCAGATGCAACAGGAATTTTTGGGTTTGGTCAATCCGTTCGCGAGATATGGGACTTTGAAGCTAAGAAATGGTTGAGAAGACAACAAATTTTTCGCAATTCTGCTGCTCCAAACGCTTAACCAGCATGGGCTAGGGAGAAAATACACATACCGTTGTAATCGGGCGAGCTTCTACTTTCAGATGCAACAGGAATTTTTGGGTTAGGTCAATCCGTTCGCGAGATATGGGAGTTTGAAGACAAGAAATGGTTGAGAAGGCAAAAAATTTTTCGCAATTCTGCTGCTCCAAACGCTTAACCAGAATGGCCTCGGGAAAAAATACACGTACCGCTGTAATCGGGCGAGTTTCTACTTTCAGATGCAGTAGGAATTTTTGGGTTAGGACAATCCGTTCGCGAGATATGGGAGTTTGAAGCTAAGAAATTGTTGAGAAGGCAAAACATTTTTCGCAATTCTGCTGCTCCAAACGCTTAACCAGAATGGCCTAGGGAAAAAATACACATACCGTTGTAATCGGGCGAGCTTCTACTTTCAGATGCAACAGGAATTTTTGGGTTAGGTCAATCCGTTCGCGAGATATGGGAGTTTGAAGACAACAAATGTTTGAGAACGCAACAAATTTTTCGCAATTCTGCTGTTCCAAACGCTTAACCAGCATGGGCTAGGGAGAAAATACACATACCGTTGCAATCGGGCGAGCTTCTACTTTCAGATGCAACAGGAATTTTTGGGTTTGGTCAATCCGTTCGCGAGATATGGGACTTTGAAGCTAAGAAATGGTTGAGAAGACAACAAATTTTTCGCAATTCTGCTGCTCCAAACGCTTAACCAGTATGGCCTAGGGAAAAAATACACATACCGTTGTAATCGGGCGAGCTTCTACTTTCAGATGCAACAGGAATTTTTGGGTTAGGTCAATCCGTTCGCGAGATATGGGAGTTTGAAGACACGAAATGGTTGAGAAGGCAACAAATTTTTCGCAATTCTGCTGCTCCAAACGCTTAACCAGCATGGGCTAGGGAGAAAATACACATACCGTTGTAATCGGGCGAGCTTCTACTTTCAGATGCAACAGGAATTTTTGGGTTTGGTCAATCCGTTCGCGAGATATGGGACTTTGAAGCTAAGAAATGGTTGAGAAGACAACAAATTTTTCGCAATTCTGCTGCTCCAAACGCTTAACCAGACTGGGCTAGGGAAGAAATACACTTACCGTTGTAATCGGGCGAGTTTCTATTTTCAGATGCAATAGGAATTTTTGGGTTAAGTCAATCCGTTCGCGAGATATGGGACTTTGAAGCTAAGAAATGGTTGAGAAGACAACAAATTTTTCGCAATTCTGCTGCTCCAAACGCTTAACCAGAATGGCCTAGGGAAAAAATACGCATACCGTTGTAATCGGGCGAGTTTCTGCTTTCAGACGCAACAGGAATTTTTGGGTTAGGTCAGTCCGTTCGCGAGATATGGGAGTTTGAAACCAAGAAATTGTTGAGAAGGCAAAACATTTTTCGCAATTCTGCTGCTCCAAACGCTTAACCAGAATGGCCTAGGGAAGAAATACACATACCGTTGTAATCGGGCGAGTTTCTACTTTCAGATGTAACAGCAATTTTTGGGTTAGGTCAATCCGTTCGCGAGATATGGGAGTTTGAAGCTAAGAAATGGTTGAGAAGACAACAAATTTTTCGCAATTCTGCTGCTCCAAACGCTTAACCAGTATGGCCTAGGGAAAAAACACACGTACCGCTGTAATCGGGCGAGTTTCTACTTTCAGATGCAATAGGAATTTTTCGGTTAGGACAATCCGTTCGCGAGATATGGGAGTTTGAAGCCAAGAAATGGTTGAGAAGGCAAAAAATTTTTCGCAATTCTGCTGCTCCAAACGCTTAACCAGAATGGCCTAGGGAAATAATACACATACCGCTGTAATCGGTCGAGTTTCTACTTTCAGGTGCAGTAGGAATTTTTGGGTTACGTCAATCCGTTCGCGAGATATGGGAGTTTGAAGCCAAGAAATGGTTGAGAAGGCAAAAAATTTTCGCAATTCAGCTGCTCCAAACGCTTACCCAGAATGGCCTAGGGAAAAAATACACATACCGTTGTAATCGGGCGAGTTTCTACTTTCAGATGTAACAGCAATTTTTGGGTTAGGTCAATCCGTTCGCGAGATATGGGAGTTTGAAGCTAAGAAATGGTTGAGAAGGCAACAAATTTTTCGAAATTCTGCTGCTCCAAACGCTTAACCAGCATGGGCTAGGGAGAAAATACACATACCGTTGTAATCGGGCGAGTATCTACTTTCAGATGTAACAGCAATTTTTGGGTTAGGTCAATCCGTTCGCGAGATATGGGAGTTTGAAACTAAGAAATGGTTGAGAAGACAACAAATTTTTCGCAATTCTGCTGCTCCAAACGCTTAACCAGTATGGCCTAGGGAAAAAACACACGTACCGCTGTAATCGGGCGAGTTTCTACTTTCAGATGCAATAGGAATTTTTCGGTTAGGACAATCCGTTCGCGAGATATGGGAGTTTGAAGCCAAGAAATGGTTGAGAAGGCAAAAAATTTTTCGCAATTCTGCTGCTCCAAACGCTTAACCAGAATGGCCTAGGGAAATAATACACATACCGCTGTAATCGGTCGAGTTTCTACTTTCAGGTGCAGTAGGAATTTTTGGGTTACGTCAATCCGTTCGCGAGATATGGGACTTTGAAGCTAAGAAATGGTTGAGAAGAGAAGAAATTTTTCGCAATTCTGCTGCTCCAAACGCTTAACCAGAATGGCCTAGGGAAAAATACGCATACCGTTGTAATCGGGCGAGTTTCTACTTTCAGACGCAGCAGGAATTTTTGGGATTGGTCAATCCGTTCGCGAGATATGGGACTTTGAAGCTAAGAAATGGTTGAGAAGGCAACAAATTTTTCGAAATTCTGCTGCTCCAAACGCTTAACCAGCATGGGCTAGGGAGAAAATACACATACCGTTGTAATCGGGCGAGCTTCTACTTTCAGATACAACAGGAATTTTTGGGTTAGGTCAATCCGTTCGCGAGATATGGGGTCTTGAAGACAGGAAATGGTTGAGAAGGCAAAAAATTTTTCGCAATTCTGCTGCTCCAAAAGCTTAACCAGAATGGCCTCGGGAAAAAATACACGTACCGCTGTAATCGGGCGAGTTTCTACTTTCAGATGCAGTAGGAATTTTTGGGTTAGGACAATCCGTTCGCGAGATATGGGAGTTTGAAGCCAAGAAATGGTTGAGAAGGCAAAAAATTTTCGCAATTCAGCTGCTCCAAACGCTTACCCAGAATGGCCTAGGGAAAAAATACACATACCGTTGTAATCGGGCGAGTTTCTACTTTCAGATGCAACAGGAATTTTTGGGTTTGGTCAATCCGTTCGCGAGATATGGGACTTTGAAGCTAAGAAATGGGTGAGAAGACAACAAATTTTTCGCAATTCTGCTGCTCCAAACGCTTAACCAGTTTAGGCTAGGGAAGAAATACACATACCGTTGTAACCGGGCGATTTTCTACTTTCACACGCAACAGGAATCTTTGGGTTAGGTCAATCCGTTCGCGAGATATGGGAGTTTGAAGCCAAGAAATGGTTGAGAAGGCAAAAATTTTTCGCAATTCTGCTGCTCCAAACGCTTAACCAGAGTGGCCTAGGGAAAAAATACACTTACCGTTGTAATCGGGCGAGTTTCTATTTTCAGATGCAATAGGAATTTTTGGGTTAGGTCAATCCGTTCGCGAGATATGGGACTTTGAAGCTAAGAAATGGTTGAGAAGACAACAAATTTTTCGCAATTCTGCTGCTCCAAACGCTTAACCAGAATGGGCTAGGGAAAAAATACACATACCGTTGTAATCGGGCGAGTTTCCACTTTCACACGCAACAGGAATTTTTGGCTTAGGTCAATCCGTTCGCGAGATATGGGAGTTTGAAGCCAAGAAATGGTTGAGAAGGCAACAAATTTTTCGCAATTCTGCTGCTCCAAACGCTTAACCAGAATGGGCTATGGAAAAAATACACATACCGTTGTAATCGGGCGAGTTTCTACTTTCAGATGCAACAGGAATTTTTGGGTTAGGTCAATCCGTTCGCGAGATATGGGAGTTTGAAGCTAAGAAATGGTTGAGAAGACAACAAATTTTTCGCAATTCTGCTGCTCCAAACGCTTAACCAGAATGGGCTAGGGAAAAAATACACATACCGTTGTAATCGGGCGAGTTTCCACTTTCACACGCAACAGGAATTTTTGGCTTAGGTCAATCCGTTCGCGAGATATGGGAGTTTGAAGCCAAGAAATGGTTGAGAAGGCAAAAAATTTTTCTCAATTCTGCTGCATCAAACGCTTAACCAGAATAGCCTAGGGAAAAAATACACGTGCCGCTGTAATCGGGCGAGTTTCTACTTTCAGATGCAATAGGAATTTTTGGGTTAGGTCAATTCGTTCGCGAGATATAGGAGTTTGAAGCTAAGAAATGGTTGAGAAGACAACAAATTTTTCGCAATTCTGCTGCTCCAAACGCTTAACCAGAATGGCCTAGGGAAAAAATACGCATACCGTTGTAATCGGGCGAGTTTCTGCTTTCAGACGCAACAGGAATTTTTGGGTTAGGTCAGTAAGTTCGCGAGATATGGGAGTTTGAAACCAAGAAATTGTTGAGAAGGCAAAACATTTTTCGCAATTCTGCTGCTCCAAACGCTTAACCAGAATGGCCTAGGGAAAAAATACACATACCTTTGTAATCGGGCGAGTTTCTACTTTCAGATGTAACAGCAATTTTTGGGTTAGGTCAATCCGTTCGCGAGATATGGGAGTTTGAAGCTAAGAAATGGTTGAGAAGACAACAAATTTTTCGCAATTCTGCTGCTCCAAACGCTTAACCAGTATGGCCTAGGGAAAAAATACACGTACCGCTGTAATCGGGCGAGTTTCTACTTTCTGATGCAATAGGAATTTTTCGGTTAGGACAATCCGTTCGCGAGATATGGGAGTTTGAATCCAAGAAATGGTTGAGAAGGCAAAAAATTTTTCGCAATTCTGCTGCTCCAAACGCTTAACCAGAATGGCCTAGGGAAATAATACACATACCGCTGTAATCGGTCGAGTTTCTACTTTCAGGTGCAGTAGGAATTTTTGGGTTACGTCAATCCGTTCGCGAGATATGGGACATTGAAGCTAAGAAATGGTTGAGAAGAGAAGAAATTTTTTGCAATTCTGCTTCTCCAAACGCTTGACCAGAATGGCCTAGGGAAAAAATACGCATACCGTTGTAATCGGGCGAGTTTCTACTTTCAGACGCAGCAGGAATTTTTGGGATTGGTCAATCCGTTCGCGAGATATGGGACTTTGAAGCTAAGAAATGGTTGAGAAGGCAACAAATTTTTCGCAATTCTGCTGCTCCAAACGCTTAACCAGCATGGGCTAGGGAGAAAATACACGTACCGCTGTAATCGGGCGAGTTTCTACTTTCAGATGCAGTAGGAATTTTTGGGTTAGGACAATCCGTTCGCGAGATATGGGAGTTTGAAGCCAAGAAATGGTTGAGAAGGCAAAAAATTTTCGCAATTCAGCTGCTCCAAACGCTTACCCAGAATGGCCTTGGGAAAAAATACACATACCGTTGTAATCGGGCGAGTTTCTACTTTCAGACGCAACAGGAATTTTTGGGTTATGTCAGTCCGTTCGCGAGATATGGGAGTTTGAAACCAAGAAATTGTCAAGAAGTCAAAAAATTTTTCGCAATTCTGCTGCTCCAAACGCTTAACCAGAATGGCCTAGGGAAAAAATACACATACCGATGTAATCGGGCGAGTTTCTACTTTCAGATGTAACAGGAGTTTTTGGGTTATGTCAATCCGTTCGCGAGATATGGGAGTTTGAAGCTAAGAAATGGTTGAGAAGACAACAAATTTTTCGCAATTCTGCTCCTCCAAACGCTTAACCAGAATGCCCTAGGGAAAAAATACACGTACCGCTGTAATCGAGCGAGTTTCTACTTTCAGATGCAATAGGAATTTTTGCGTTAGGTCAATCCGTTCGCGAGATATGGGAGTTTGAAGCTAAGAAATGGTTAAGAAGAGAACAAAGTTTTCGCACTTCTGCTGCTCCAAACGCTTAACCAGAATGGCCTAGGGAAAAAATACACATACCGTTGTAATCGGGCGAGTTTCTACTTTCAAATGCAATAGGAATTTTTCGGTTACGTCAATCCGTTCGCGAGATATGGGAGTTTGAAGCCAAGAAATGGTTGAGAAGGCAAAAAATTTTTCGCAATTCTGCTGCTCCAAACGCTTAACCAGAGTGGCCTAGGGAAAAAATACACATACCGTTGTAATCAGGCGAGTTTCTACTTTCAGAAGCAATAAGAATTTTTGGGTTAGTTCAATCCGTTCGCGAGATATGGGACTTTGAAGCTAAGAAATGGTTGAGAAGACAACAAATTTTTCGCAATTCTGCTGCTCCAAACGCTTAACCAGAATGGACTAGGGAAAAAATACACATACCGTTGTAATCGGGCGAGTTTCTACTTTCAGATGTAACAGCAATTTTTGGGTTAGGTCAATCCGTTCGCGAGATATGGGAGTTTGAAGCTAAGAAATGGTTGAGAAGACAACAAATTTTTCGCAATTCTGCTGCTCCAAACGCTTAACCAGAGTGGCCTAGGGAAAAAATACACATACCGTTGTAATCGGGCGAGTTTCTACTTTCAGAAGCAATAAGAATTTTTGGGTTAGTTCAATCCGTTCGCGAGATATGGGACTTTGAAGCTAAGAAATGGTTGAGAAGGCGAAAAATTTTTCGCAATTCCGATGCTCCAAACGCTTAACCAGAATGGGCTAGGGAAAAAATACACATACCGTTGTAATCGGGCGAGTTTCCACTTTCACACGCAACAGGAATTTTTGGCTTAGGTCAATCCGTTCGCGAGATATGGGAGTTTGAAGCCAAGAAATGGTTGAGAAGGCAACAAATTTTTCGCAATTCTGCTGCTCCAAACGCTTAACCAGAATGGGCTATGGAAAAAATACACATACCGTTGTAATCGGGCGAGTTTCCACTTTCACACGCAACAGGAATTTTTGGCTTAGGTCAATCCGTTCGCGAGATATGGGAGTTTGAAGCCAAGAAATGGTTGAGAAGGCAACAAATTTTTCGCAATTCTGCTGCTCCAAACGCTTAACCAGAATGGGCTATGGAAAAAATACACATACCGTTGTAATCGGGCGAGTTTCTGCTTTCAGATGCAACAGGAATTTTTTGGGTTAGGTCAATCCGTTCGCGAGATATGGGAGTTTGAAGCCAAGAAATGGTTGAGAAGGCAACAAATTTTTCGCAATTCTAATGCTCCAAACGCTTAACCAGAATGGCCTAGGGAAAAAATACACATACCGTTGTAATCGGGCGAGTTTCTACTTTCAGACGCAACAGGAATTTTTGGGTTAGGTCAGTCCGTTCGCGAGATATGGGAGTTTGAAACCAAGAAATTGTTGAGAAGGCAAAACATTTTTCGCAATTCTGCTGCTCCAAACGCTTAACCAGAATGGACTAGGGAAAAAATACACATACCGTTGTAATCGGGCGAGTTTCTACTTTCAGATGTAACAGCAATTTTTGGGTTAGGTCAATCCGTTCGCGAGATATGGGAGTTTGAAGCCAAGAAATGGTTGAGAAGGCAAAAAATTTTTCGCAATTCTGCTGCTCCAAACGCTTAACCAGTATGGCCTAGGGAAAAAATACAGGTACCGCTGTAATCGGGCGAGTTTCTACTTTCAGATGCAATAGGAATTTTTCGGTTAAGACAATCCGTTCGCGAGATATGGGACTTTGAAGCTAAGAAATGGTTGAGAAGGCAACAAATTTTTCGCAATTCTGCTGCTCCAAACGCTTAACCAGCATGGGCTAGGGAGAAAATACACGTACCGCTGTAATCGGGCGAGTTTCTACTTTCAGATGCAGTAGGAATTTTTGGGTTAGGATAATCCGTTCGCGAGATATGGGAGTTTGAAGCCAAGAAATGGTTGAGAAGGCAAAAAATTTTCGCAATTCAGCTGCTCCAAACGCTTACCCAGAATGGCCTTGGGAAAAAATACACATACCGTTGTAATCGGGCGAGTTTCTACTTTCAGACGCAACAGGAATTTTTGGGTTATGTCAGTCCGTTCGCGAGATATGGGAGTTTGAAACCAAGAAATTGTCGAGAAGTCAAAAAATTTTTCGCAATTCTGCTGCTCCAAACGCTTAACCAGAATGGCCTAGGGAAAAAATACACATACCGATGTAATCGGGCGAGTTTCTACTTTCAGATGTAACAGGAATTTTTGGGTTATGTCAATCCGTTCGCGAGATATGGGAGTTTGAAGCTAAGAAATGGTTGAGAAGACAACAAATTTTTCGCAATTCTGCTCCTCCAAACGCTTAACCAGAATGCCCTAGGGAAAAAATACACGTACCGCTGTAATCGAGCGAGTTTCTACTTTCAGATGCAATAGGAATTTTTGCGTTAGGTCAATCCGTTCGCGAGATATGGGAGTTTGAAGCTAAGAAATGGTTAAGAAGAGAACAAAGTTTTCGCAATTCTAATGCTCCAAACGCTTAACCAGAATGGCCTAGGGAAAAAATACACATACCGTTGTAATCGGGCGAGTTTCTACTTTCAGACGCAACAGGAATTTTTGGGTTAGGTCAGTCCGTTCGCGAGATATGGGAGTTTGAAACCAAGAAATTGTTGAGAAGGCAAAACATTTTTCGCAATTCTGCTGCTCCAAACGCTTAACCAGAATGGACTAGGGAAAAAATACACATACCGTTGTAATCGGGCGAGTTTCTACTTTCAGATGTAACAGCAATTTTTGGGTTAGGTCAATCCGTTCGCGAGATATGGGAGTTTGAAGCCAAGAAATGGTTGAGAAGGCAAAAAATTTTTCGCAATTCTGCTGCTCCAAACGCTTAACCAGTATGGCCTAGGGAAAAAATACACGTACCGCTGTAATCGGGCGAGTTTCTACTTTCAGATGCAATAGGAATTTTTCGGTTAAGACAATCCGTTCGCGAGATATGGGAGTTTGAAGCCAAGAAATGGTTGAGAAGGCAAAAAATTTTTCGCAATTCTAATGCTCCAAACGCTTAACCAGAATGGCCTAGGGAAAAAATACACATACCGTTGTAATCGGGCGAGTTTCTACTTTCAGACGCAACAGGAATTTTTGGGTTAGGTCAGTCCGTTCGCGAGATATGGGAGTTTGAAACCAAGAAATTGTTGAGAAGGCAAAACATTTTTCGCAATTCTGCTGCTCCAAACACTTAACCAGAATGGCCTAGGGAAAAAATACACATACCGTTGTAATCGGGCGAGTTTCTACTTTCGGATGTAACAGCAATTTTTGGGTTAGGTCAATCCGTTCGCGAGATATGGGAGTTTGAAGCTAAGAAATGGTTGAGAAGACAACAAATTTTTCGCAATTCTGCTGCTCCAAAAGCTTAACCAGTATGGCCTAGGGAAAAATACACGTACCGCTGTAATCGGGCGAGTTTCTACTTTCAGATGCAATAGGAATTTTTCGGTTAGGACAATCCGTTCGCGAGATATGGGAGTTTGAAGCCAGGAAATGGTTGAGAAGGCAAAAAATTTTTCGCAATTCTGCTGCTCCAAACGCTTAACCAGAATGGCCTAGGGAAAAAATACACATACCGCTGTAATCGGTCGAGTTTCTACTTTCAGGTGCAGTAGGAATTTTTGGGTTACGTCAATCCGTTCGCGAGATATGGGACTTTGAAGCTAAGAAATGGTTGAAAAGAGAAGAAATTTTTCTCAATTCTGCTGCTCCAAACGCTTAACCAGAATGGCCTAGGGAAAAAATACGCATACCGTTGTAATCGGGCGAGTTTCTACTTTCAGACGCAGCAGGAATTTTTGGGTTTGGTCAATCCGTTCGCGAGATATGGGACTTTGAAGCTAAGAAATGGTTGAGAAGGCAACAAATTTTTCGCAATTCTGCTCCTCCAAACGCTTAACCAGCATGGGCTAGGGAGAAAATACACATACCGTTGTAATCGGGCGAGCTTCTACTTTCACACGCAACAGGAATTTTTGGCTTAGGTCAATCCGTTCGCGAGATATGGGAGTTTGAAGCCAAGAAATGGTTGAGAAGGCAACAAATTTTTCGCAATTCTGCTGCTCCAAACGCTTAACCAGCATGGGCTAGGGAGAAAATACACATACCGTTGTAATCGGGCGAGTTTCTACTTTCAGATGCAACAGGAATTTTTTGGGTTAGGTCAATCCGTTCGCGAGATATGGGAGTTTGAAGCCAAGAAATGGTTGAGAAGGCAACAAATTTTTCGCAATTCTGCTGCTCCAAACGCTTAACCAGAATGGGCTATGGAAAAAATACACATACCGTTGTAATCGGGCGAGTTTCTACTTTCAGATGCAACAGGAATTTTTTGGGTTAGGTCAATCCGTTCGCGAGATATGGGAGTTTGAAGCCAAGAAATGGTTGAGAAGGCAAAAAATTTTCGCAATTCAGCTGCTCCAAACGCTTACCCAGAATGGCCTTGGGAAAAAATACACATACCGTTGTAATCGGGCGAGTTTCTACTTTCAGACGCAACAGGAATTTTTGGGTTATGTCAGTCCGTTCGCGAGATATGGGAGTTTGAAACCAAGAAATTGTCGAGAAGTCAAAAAATTTTTCGCAATTCTGCTGCTCCAAACGCTTAACCAGAATGGCCTAGGGAAAAAATACACATACCGATGTAATCGGGCGAGTTTCTACTTTCAGATGTAACAGGAATTTTTGGGTTATGTCAATCCGTTCGCGAGATATGGGAGTTTGAAGCTAAGAAATGGTTGAGAAGACAACAAATTTTTCGCAATTCTGCTCCTCCAAACGCTTAACCAGAATGCCCTAGGGAAAAAATACACGTACCGCTGTAATCGAGCGAGTTTCTACTTTCAGATGCAATAGGAATTTTTGCGTTAGGTCAATCCGTTCGCGAGATATGGGAGTTTGAAGCTAAGAAATGGTTAAGAAGAGAACAAAGTTTTCGCAATTCTAATGCTCCAAACGCTTAACCAGAATGGCCTAGGGAAAAAATACACATACCGTTGTAATCGGGCGAGTTTCTACTTTCAGACGCAACAGGAATTTTTGGGTTAGGTCAGTCCGTTCGCGAGATATGGGAGTTTGAAACCAAGAAATTGTTGAGAAGGCAAAACATTTTTCGCAATTCTGCTGCTCCAAACGCTTAACCAGAATGGACTAGGGAAAAAATACACATACCGTTGTAATCGGGCGAGTTTCTACTTTCAGATGTAACAGCAATTTTTGGGTTAGGTCAATCCGTTCGCGAGATATGGGAGTTTGAAGCCAAGAAATGGTTGAGAAGGCAAAAAATTTTTCGCAATTCTGCTGCTCCAAACGCTTAACCAGTATGGCCTAGGGAAAAAATACACGTACCGCTGTAATCGGGCGAGTTTCTACTTTCAGATGCAATAGGAATTTTTCGGTTAAGACAATCCGTTCGCGAGATATGGGAGTTTGAAGCCAAGAAATGGTTGAGAAGGCAAAAAATTTTTCGCAATTCTAATGCTCCAAACGCTTAACCAGAATGGCCTAGGGAAAAAATACACATACCGTTGTAATCGGGCGAGTTTCTACTTTCAGACGCAACAGCAATTTTTGGGTTAGGTCAATCCGTTCGCGAGATATGGGAGTTTGAAGCTAAGAAATGGTTGAGAAGACAACAAATTTTTCGCAATTCTGCTGCTCCAAAAGCTTAACCAGTATGGCCTAGGGAAAAATACACGTACCGCTGTAATCGGGCGAGTTTCTACTTTCAGATGCAATAGGAATTTTTCGGTTAGGACAATCCGTTCGCGAGATATGGGAGTTTGAAGCCAGGAAATGGTTGAGAAGGCAAAAAATTTTTCGCAATTCTGCTGCTCCAAACGCTTAACCAGAATGGCCTAGGGAAAAAATACACATACCGCTGTAATCGGTCGAGTTTCTACTTTCAGGTGCAGTAGGAATTTTTGGGTTACGTCAATCCGTTCGCGAGATATGGGACTTTGAAGCTAAGAAATGGTTGAAAAGAGAAGAAATTTTTCTCAATTCTGCTGCTCCAAACGCTTAACCAGAATGGCCTAGGGAAAAAATACGCATACCGTTGTAATCGGGCGAGTTTCTACTTTCAGACGCAGCAGGAATTTTTGGGTTTGGTCAATCCGTTCGCGAGATATGGGACTTTGAAGCTAAGAAATGGTTGAGAAGGCAACAAATTTTTCGCAATTCTGCTCCTCCAAACGCTTAACCAGCATGGGCTAGGGAGAAAATACACATACCGTTGTAATCGGGCGAGCTTCTACTTTCACACGCAACAGGAATTTTTGGCTTAGGTCAATCCGTTCGCGAGATATGGGAGTTTGAAGCCAAGAAATGGTGGAGAAGGCAACAAATTTTTCGCAATTCTGCTGCTCCAAACGCTTAACCAGCATGGGCTAGGGAGAAAATACACATACCGTTGTAATCGGGCGAGTTTCTACTTTCAGACGCAACAGGAATTTTTGGGTTAGGTCAGTCCGTTCGCGAGATATGGGAGTTTGAAACCAAGAAATTGTTGAGAAGGCAAAACATTTTTCGCAATTCTGCTGCTCCAAACACTTAACCAGAATGGCCTAGGGAAAAAATACACATACCGTTGTAATCGGGCGAGTTTCTACTTTCGGATGTAACAGCAATTTTTGGGTTAGGTCAATCCGTTCGCGAGATATGGGAGTTTGAAGCTAAGAAATGGTTGAGAAGACAACAAATTTTTCGCAATTCTGCTGCTCCAAAAGCTTAACCAGTATGGCCTAGGGAAAAATACACGTACCGCTGTAATCGGGCGAGTTTCTACTTTCAGATGCAATAGGAATTTTTCGGTTAGGACAATCCGTTCGCGAGATATGGGAGTTTGAAGCCAGGAAATGGTTGAGAAGGCAAAAAATTTTTCGCAATTCTGCTGCTCCAAACGCTTAACCAGAATGGCCTAGGGAAAAAATACACATACCGCTGTAATCGGTCGAGTTTCTACTTTC
The DNA here is from genome assembly GCF_051014685.1 of Ptiloglossa arizonensis. Classification (NCBI taxonomy): domain Eukaryota; kingdom Metazoa; phylum Arthropoda; class Insecta; order Hymenoptera; family Colletidae; genus Ptiloglossa; species Ptiloglossa arizonensis. The sequence continues at coordinate 286,633 of NW_027478769.1, read as the reverse complement.
AGGTGCAGTAGGAATTTTTGGGTTACGTCAATCCGTTCGCGAGATATGGGACTTTGAAGCTAAGAAATGGTTGAAAAGAGAAGAAATTTTTCTCAATTCTGCTGCTCCAAACGCTTAACCAGAATGGCCTAGGGAAAAAATACGCATACCGTTGTAATCGGGCGAGTTTCTACTTTCAGACGCAGCAGGAATTTTTGGGTTTGGTCAATCCGTTCGCGAGATATGGGACTTTGAAGCTAAGAAATGGTTGAGAAGGCAACAAATTTTTCGCAATTCTGCTCCTCCAAACGCTTAACCAGCATGGTCTAGGGAGAAAATACACATACCGTTGTAATCGGGCGAGCTTCTACTTTCACACGCAACAGGAATTTTTGGCTTAGGTCAATCCGTTCGCGAGATATGGGAGTTTGAAGCCAAGAAATGGTTGAGAAGGCAACAAATTTTTCGCAATTCTGCTGCTCCAAACGCTTAACCAGCATGGGCTAGGGAGAAAATACACATACCGTTGTAATCGGGCGAGTTTCTACTTTCAGATGCAACAGGAATTTTTTGGGTTAGGTCAATCCGTTCGCGAGATATGGGAGTTTGAAGCCAAGAAATGGTTGAGAAGGCAACAAATTTTTCGCAATTCTGCTGCTCCAAACGCTTAACCAGAATGGGCTATGGAAAAAATACACATACCGTTGTAATCGGGCGAGTTTCTACTTTCAGATGCAACAGGAATTTTTTGGGTTAGGTCAATCCGTTCGCGAGATATGGGAGTTTGAAGCCAAGAAATGGTTGAGAAGGCAAAAAATTTTCGCAATTCAGCTGCTCCAAACGCTTACCCAGAATGGCCTTGGGAAAAAATACACATACCGTTGTAATCGGGCGAGTTTCTACTTTCAGACGCAACAGGAATTTTTGGGTTATGTCAGTCCGTTCGCGAGATATGGGAGTTTGAAACCAAGAAATTGTCGAGAAGTCAAAAAATTTTTCGCAATTCTGCTGCTCCAAACGCTTAACCAGAATGGCCTAGGGAAAAAATACACATACCGATGTAATCGGGCGAGTTTCTACTTTCAGATGTAACAGGAATTTTTGGGTTATGTCAATCCGTTCGCGAGATATGGGAGTTTGAAGCTAAGAAATGGTTGAGAAGACAACAAATTTTTCGCAATTCTGCTCCTCCAAACGCTTAACCAGAATGCCCTAGGGAAAAAATACACGTACCGCTGTAATCGAGCGAGTTTCTACTTTCAGATGCAATAGGAATTTTTGCGTTAGGTCAATCCGTTCGCGAGATATGGGAGTTTGAAGCTAAGAAATGGTTAAGAAGAGAACAAAGTTTTCGCAATTCTAATGCTCCAAACGCTTAACCAGAATGGCCTAGGGAAAAAATACACATACCGTTGTAATCGGGCGAGTTTCTACTTTCAGACGCAACAGGAATTTTTGGGTTAGGTCAGTCCGTTCGCGAGATATGGGAGTTTGAAACCAAGAAATTGTTGAGAAGGCAAAACATTTTTCGCAATTCTGCTGCTCCAAACGCTTAACCAGAATGGACTAGGGAAAAAATACACATACCGTTGTAATCGGGCGAGTTTCTACTTTCAGATGTAACAGCAATTTTTGGGTTAGGTCAATCCGTTCGCGAGATATGGGAGTTTGAAGCCAAGAAATGGTTGAGAAGGCAAAAAATTTTTCGCAATTCTGCTGCTCCAAACGCTTAACCAGTATGGCCTAGGGAAAAAATACACGTACCGCTGTAATCGGGCGAGTTTCTACTTTCAGATGCAATAGGAATTTTTCGGTTAAGACAATCCGTTCGCGAGATATGGGAGTTTGAAGCCAAGAAATGGTTGAGAAGGCAAAAAATTTTTCGCAATTCTAATGCTCCAAACGCTTAACCAGAATGGCCTAGGGAAAAAATACACATACCGTTGTAATCGGGCGAGTTTCTACTTTCAGACGCAACAGGAATTTTTGGGTTAGGTCAGTCCGTTCGCGAGATATGGGAGTTTGAAACCAAGAAATTGTTGAGAAGGCAAAACATTTTTCGCAATTCTGCTGCTCCAAACACTTAACCAGAATGGCCTAGGGAAAAAATACACATACCGTTGTAATCGGGCGAGTTTCTACTTTCGGATGTAACAGCAATTTTTGGGTTAGGTCAATCCGTTCGCGAGATATGGGAGTTTGAAGCTAAGAAATGGTTGAGAAGACAACAAATTTTTCGCAATTCTGCTGCTCCAAAAGCTTAACCAGTATGGCCTAGGGAAAAATACACGTACCGCTGTAATCGGGCGAGTTTCTACTTTCAGATGCAATAGGAATTTTTCGGTTAGGACAATCCGTTCGCGAGATATGGGAGTTTGAAGCCAGGAAATGGTTGAGAAGGCAAAAAATTTTTCGCAATTCTGCTGCTCCAAACGCTTAACCAGAATGGCCTAGGGAAAAAATACACATACCGCTGTAATCGGTCGAGTTTCTACTTTCAGGTGCAGTAGGAATTTTTGGGTTACGTCAATCCGTTCGCGAGATATGGGACTTTGAAGCTAAGAAATGGTTGAAAAGAGAAGAAATTTTTCTCAATTCTGCTGCTCCAAACGCTTAACCAGAATGGCCTAGGGAAAAAATACGCATACCGTTGTAATCGGGCGAGTTTCTACTTTCAGACGCAGCAGGAATTTTTGGGTTTGGTCAATCCGTTCGCGAGATATGGGACTTTGAAGCTAAGAAATGGTTGAGAAGGCAACAAATTTTTCGCAATTCTGCTCCTCCAAACGCTTAACCAGCATGGGCTAGGGAGAAAATACACATACCGTTGTAATCGGGCGAGCTTCTACTTTCACACGCAACAGGAATTTTTGGCTTAGGTCAATCCGTTCGCGAGATATGGGAGTTTGAAGCCAAGAAATGGTGGAGAAGGCAACAAATTTTTCGCAATTCTGCTGCTCCAAACGCTTAACCAGCATGGGCTAGGGAGAAAATACACATACCGTTGTAATCGGGCGAGTTTCTACTTTCAGATGCAACAGGAATTTTTTGGGTTAGGTCAATCCGTTCGCGAGATATGGGAGTTTGAAGCCAAGAAATGGTTGAGAAGGCAACAAATTTTTCGCAATTCTGCTGCTCCAAACGCTTAACCAGAATGGGCTATGGAAAAAATACACATACCGTTGTAATCGGGCGAGTTTCTACTTTCAGATGCAACAGGAATTTTTTGGGTTAGGTCAATCCGTTCGCGAGATATGGGAGTTTGAAGCCAAGAAATGGTTGAGAAGGCAAAAAATTTTCGCAATTCAGCTGCTCCAAACGCTTACCCAGAATGGCCTTGGGAAAAAATACACATACCGTTGTAATCGGGCGAGTTTCTACTTTCAGACGCAACAGGAATTTTTGGGTTATGTCAGTCCGTTCGCGAGATATGGGAGTTTGAAACCAAGAAATTGTCGAGAAGTCAAAAAATTTTTCGCAATTCTGCTGCTCCAAACGCTTAACCAGAATGGCCTAGGGAAAAAATACACATACCGATGTAATCGGGCGAGTTTCTACTTTCAGATGTAACAGGAATTTTTGGGTTATGTCAATCCGTTCGCGAGATATGGGAGTTTGAAGCTAAGAAATGGTTGAGAAGACAACAAATTTTTCGCAATTCTGCTCCTCCAAACGCTTAACCAGAATGCCCTAGGGAAAAAATACACGTACCGCTGTAATCGAGCGAGTTTCTACTTTCAGATGCAATAGGAATTTTTGCGTTAGGTCAATCCGTTCGCGAGATATGGGAGTTTGAAGCTAAGAAATGGTTAAGAAGAGAACAAAGTTTTCGCACTTCTGCTGCTCCAAACGCTTAACCAGAATGGCCTAGGGAAAAAATACACATACCGTTGTAATCGGGCGAGTTTCTACTTTCAAATGCAATAGGAATTTTTCGGTTACGTCAATCCGTTCGCGAGATATGGGAGTTTGAAGCCAAGAAATGGTTGAGAAGGCAAAAAATTTTTCGCAATTCTGCTGCTCCAAACGCTTAACCAGAGTGGCCTAGGGAAAAAATACACATACCGTTGTAATCGGGCGAGTTTCTACTTTCAGAAGCAATAAGAATTTTTGGGTTAGTTCAATCCGTTCGCGAGATATGGGACTTTGAAGCTAAGAAATGGTTGAGAAGACAACAAATTTTTCGCAATTCTGCTGCTCCAAACGCTTAACCAGAATGGACTAGGGAAAAAATACACATACCGTTGTAATCGGGCGAGTTTCTACTTTCAGATGTAACAGCAATTTTTGGGTTAGGTCAATCCGTTCGCGAGATATGGGAGTTTGAAGCTAAGAAATGGTTGAGAAGACAACAAATTTTTCGCAATTCTGCTGCTCCAAACGCTTAACCAGAGTGGCCTAGGGAAAAAATACACATACCGTTGTAATCGGGCGAGATTCTACTTTCAGAAGCAATAAGAATTTTTGGGTTAGTTCAATCCGTTCGCGAGATATGGGACTTTGAAGCTAAGAAATGGTTGAGAAGGCGAAAAATTTTTCGCAATTCCGATGCTCCAAACGCTTAACCAGAATGGGCTAGGGAAAAAATACACATACCGTTGTAATCGGGCGAGTTTCCACTTTCACACGCAACAGGAATTTTTGGCTTAGGTCAATCCGTTCGCGAGATATGGGAGTTTGAAGCCAAGAAATGGTTGAGAAGGCAACAAATTTTTCGCAATTCTGCTGCTCCAAACGCTTAACCAGAATGGGCTATGGAAAAAATACACATACCGTTGTAATCGGGCGAGTTTCTACTTTCAGATGCAACAGGAATTTTTTGGGTTAGGTCAATCCGTTCGCGAGATATGGGAGTTTGATGCCAAGAAATGGTTGAGAAGGCAACAAATTTTTCGCAATTCTAATGCTCCAAACGCTTAACCAGAATGGCCTAGGGAAAAAATACACATACCGTTGTAATCGGGCGAGTTTCTACTTTCAGACGCAACAGGAATTTTTGGGTTAGGTCAGTCCGTTCGCGAGATATGGGAGTTTAAACCAAGAAATTGTTGAGAAGGCAAAACATTTTTCGCAATTCTGCTGCTCCAAACGTTTAACCAGAATGGACTAGGGAAAAAATACACATACCGTTGTAATCGGGCGAGTTTCTACTTTCAGATGTAACAGCAATTTTTGGGTTAGGTCAATCCGTTCGCGAGATATGGGAGTTTGAAGCCAAGAAATGGTTGAGAAGGCAAAAAATTTGTCGCAATTCTGCTGCTCCAAACGCTTAACCAGTATGGCCTAGGGAAAAAATACACGTACCGCTGTAATCGGGCGAGTTTCTACTTTCAGATGCAATAGGAATTTTTCGGTTAAGACAATCCGTTCGCGAGATATGGGACTTTGAAGCTAAGAAATGGTTGAGAAGGCAACAAATTTTTCGCAATTCTGCTGCTCCAAACGCTTAACCAGCATGGGCTAGGGAGAAAATACACGTACCGCTGTAATCGGGCGAGTTTCTACTTTCAGATGCAGTAGGAATTTTTGGGTTAGGACAATCCGTTCGCGAGATATGGGAGTTTGAAGCCAAGAAATGGTTGAGAAGGCAAAAAATTTTCGCAATTCAGCTGCTCCAAACGCTTACCCAGAATGGCCTTGGGAAAAAATACACATACCGATGTAATCGGGCGAGTTTCTACTTTCAGACGCAACAGGAATTTTTGGGTTATGTCAGTCCGTTCGCGAGATATGGGAGTTTGAAACCAAGAAATTGTCGAGAAGTCAAAAAATTTTTCGCAATTCTGCTGCTCCAAACGCTTAACCAGAATGGCCTAGGGAAAAAATACACATACCGATGTAATCGGGCGAGTTTCTACTTTCAGATGTAACAGGAATTTTTGGGTTATGTCAATCCGTTCGCGAGATATGGGAGTTTGAAGCTAAGAAATGGTTGAGAAGACAACAAATTTTTCGCAATTCTGCTCCTCCAAACGCTTAACCAGAATGCCCTAGGGAAAAAATACACGTACCGCTGTAATCGAGCGAGTTTCTACTTTCAGATGCAATAGGAATTTTTGCGTTAGGTCAATCCGTTCGCGAGATATGGGAGTTTGAAGCTAAGAAATGGTTAAGAAGAGAACAAAGTTTTCGCACTTCTGCTGCTCCAAACGCTTAACCAGAATGGCCTAGGGAAAAAATACACATACCGTTGTAATCGGGCGAGTTTCTACTTTCAAATGCAATAGGAATTTTTCGGTTACGTCAATCCGTTCGCGAGATATGGGAGTTTGAAGCCAAGAAATGGTTGAGAAGGCAAAAAATTTTTCGCAATTCTGCTGCTCCAAACGCTTAACCAGAGTGGCCTAGGGAAGAAATACACATACCGTTGTAATCGGGCGAGTTTCTACTTTCAGACGCAACAGGAATTTTTGGGTTAGGTCAGTCCGTTCGCGAGATATGGGAGTTTGAAACCAAGAAATTGTTGAGAAGGCAAAACATTTTTCGCAATTCTGCTGCTCCAAACACTTAACCAGAATGGCCTAGGGAAAAAATACACATACCGTTGTAATCGGGCGAGTTTCTACTTTCGGATGTAACAGCAATTTTTGGGTTAGGTCAATCCGTTCGCGAGATATGGGAGTTTGAAGCTAAGAAATGGTTGAGAAGACAACAAATTTTTCGCAATTCTGCTGCTCCAAAAGCTTAACCAGTATGGCCTAGGGAAAAATACACGTACCGCTGTAATCGGGCGAGTTTCTACTTTCAGATGCAATAGGAATTTTTCGGTTAGGACAATCCGTTCGCGAGATATGGGAGTTTGAAGCCAGGAAATGGTTGAGAAGGCAAAAAATTTTTCGCAATTCTGCTGCTCCAAACGCTTAACCAGAATGGCCTAGGGAAAAAATACACATACCGCTGTAATCGGTCGAGTTTCTACTTTCAGGTGCAGTAGGAATTTTTGGGTTACGTCAATCCGTTCGCGAGATATGGGACTTTGAAGCTAAGAAATGGTTGAAAAGAGAAGAAATTTTTCTCAATTCTGCTGCTCCAAACGCTTAACCAGAATGGCCTAGGGAAAAAATACGCATACCGTTGTAATCGGGCGAGTTTCTACTTTCAGACGCAGCAGGAATTTTTGGGTTTGGTCAATCCGTTCGCGAGATATGGGACTTTGAAGCTAAGAAATGGTTGAGAAGGCAACAAATTTTTCGCAATTCTGCTGCTCCAAACGCTTAACCAGCATGGGCTAGGGAGAAAATACACATACCGTTGTAATCGGGCGAGCTTCTACTTTCACACGCAACAGGAATTTTTGGCTTAGGTCAATCCGTTCGCGAGATATGGGAGCTTGAAGCCAAGAAATGGTTGAGAAGGCAACAAATTTTTCGCAATTCTGCTGCTCCAAACGCTTAACCAGCATGGGCTAGGGAGAAAATACACATACCGTTGTAATCGGGCGAGTTTCTACTTTCAGATGCAACAGGAATTTTTTGGGTTAGGTCAATCCGTTCGCGAGATATGGGAGTTTGAAGCCAAGAAATGGTTGAGAAGGCAACAAATTTTTCGCAATTCTGCTGCTCCAAACGCTTAACCAGAATGGGCTATGGAAAAAATACACATACCGTTGTAATCGGGCGAGTTTCTACTTTCAGATGCAACAGGAATTTTTTGGGTTATGTCAATCCGTTCGCGAGATATGGGAGTTTGAAGCCAAGAAATGGTTGAGAAGGCAACAAATTTTTCGCAATTCTAATGCTCCAAACGCTTAACCAGAATGGCCTAGGGAAAAAATACACATACCGTTGTAATCGGGCGAGTTTCTACTTTCAGACGCAACAGGAATTTTTGGGTTAGGTCAGTCCGTTCGCGAGATATGGGAGTTTGAAACCAAGAAATTGTTGAGAAGGCAAAACATTTTTCGCAATTCTGCTGCTCCAAACGCTTAACCAGAATGGACTAGGGAAAAAATACACATACCGTTGTAATCGGGCGAGTTTCTACTTTCAGATGTAACAGCAATTTTTGGGTTAGGTCAATCCGTTCCCGAGATATGGGAGTTTGAAGCCAAGAAATGGTTGAGAAGGCAAAAAATTTTTCGCAATTCTGCTGCTCCAAACGCTTAACCAGTATGGCCTAGGGAAAAAATACACGTACCGCTGTAATCGGGCGAGTTTCTACTTTCAGATGCAATAGGAATTTTTCGGTTAAGACAATCCGTTCGCGAGATATGGGACTTTGAAGCTAAGAAATGGTTGAGAAGGCAACAAATTTTTCGCAATTCTGCTGCTCCAAACGCTTAACCAGCATGGGCTAGGGAGAAAATACACGTACCGCTGTAATCGGGCGAGTTTCTACTTTCAGATGCAGTAGGAATTTTTGGGTTAGGACAATCCGTTCGCGAGATATGGGAGTTTGAAGCCAAGAAATGGTTGAGAAGGCAAAAAATTTTCGCAATTCAGCTGCTCCAAACGCTTACCCAGAATGGCCTTGGGAAAAAATACACATACCGTTGTAATCGGGCGAGTTTCTACTTTCAGAAGCAACAGGAATTTTTGGGTTATGTCAGTCCGTTCGCGAGATATGGGAGTTTGAAACCAAGAAATTGTCGAGAAGTCAAAAAATTTTTCGCAATTCTGCTGCTCCAAACGCTTAACCAGAATGGCCTAGGGAAAAAATACACATACCGATGTAATCGGGCGAGTTTCTACTTTCAGATGTAACAGGAATTTTTGGGTTATGTCAATCCGTTCGCGAGATATGGGAGTTTGAAGCTAAGAAATGGTTGAGAAGACAACAAATTTTTCGCAATTCTGCTCCTCCAAACGCTTAACCAGAATGCCCTAGGGAAAAAATACACGTACCGCTGTAATCGAGCGAGTTTCTACTTTCAGATGCAATAGGAATTTTTGCGTTAGGTCAATCCGTTCGCGAGATATGGGAGTTTGAAGCTAAGAAATGGTTAAGAAGAGAACAAAGTTTTCGCACTTCTGCTGCTCCAAACGCTTAACCAGAATGGCCTAGGGAAAAAATACACATACCGTTGTAATCGGGCGAGTTTCTACTTTCAAATGCAATAGGAATTTTTCGGTTACGTCAATCCGTTCGCGAGATATGGGAGTTTGAAGCCAAGAAATGGTTGAGAAGGCAAAAAATTTTTCGCAATTCTGCTGCTCCAAACGCTTAACCAGAGTGGCCTAGGGAAAAAATACACATACCGTTGTAATCGGGCGAGTTTCTACTTTCAGACGCAACTGAATTTTTGGGTTATGTCAGTCCGTTCGCGAGATATGGGACTTTGAAGCTAAGAAATGGTTGAGAAGACAACAAATTTTTCGCAATTCTGCTGCTCCAAACGCTTAACCAGAATGGACTAGGGAAAAAATACACATACCGTTGTAATCGGGCGAGTTTCTACTTTCAGATGTAACAGCAATTTTTGGGTTAGGTCAATCCGTTCGCGAGATATGGGAGTTTGAAGCTAAGAAATGGTTGAGAAGACAACAAATTTTTCGCAATTCTGCTGCTCCAAACGCTTAACCAGAGTGGCCTAGGGAAAAAATACACATACCGTTGTAATCGGGCGAGTTTCTACTCTCAGAAGCAATAAGAATTTTTGGGTTAGTTCAATCCGTTCGCGAGATATGGGACTTTGAAGCTAAGAAATGGTTGAGAAGGCGAAAAATTTTTCGCAATTCCGATGCTCCAAACGCTTAACCAGAATGGGCTAGGGAAAAAATACACATACCGTTGTAATCGGGCGAGTTTCCACTTTCACACGCAACAGGAATTTTTGGCTTAGGTCAATCCGTTCGCGAGATATGGGAGTTTGAAGCCAAGAAATGGTTGAGAAGGCAACAAATTTTTCGCAATTCTGCTGCTCCAAACGCTTAACCAGAATGGGCTATGGAAAAAATACACATACCGTTGTAATCGGGCGAGTTTCTACTTTCAGATGCAACAGGAATTTTTTGGGTTAGGTCAATCCGTTCGCGAGATATGGGAGTTTGAAGCCAAGAAATGGTTGAGAAGGCAACAAATTTTTCGCAATTCTAATGCTCCAAACGCTTAACCAGAATGGCCTAGGGAAAAAATACACATACCGTTGTAATCGGGCGAGTTTCTACTTTCAGACGCAACAGGAATTTTTGGGTTAGGTCAGTCCGTTCGCGAGATATGGGAGTTTGAAACCAAGAAATTGTTGAGAAGGCAAAAAATTTTTCGCAATTCTGCTGCTCCAAACGCTTAACCAGTATGGCCTAGGGAAAAAATACACGTACCGCTGTAATCGGGCGAGTTTCTACTTTCAGATGCAATAGGAATTTTTCGGTTAAGACAATCCGTTCGCGAGATATGGGAGTTTGAAGCCAAGAAATGGTTGAGAAGGCAAAAAATTTTTCGCAATTCTAATGCTCCAAACGCTTAACCAGAATGGCCTAGGGAAAAAATACACATACCGTTGTAATCGGGCGAGTTTCTACTTTCAGACGCAACAGGAATTTTTGGGTTAGGTCAGTCCGTTCGCGAGATATGGGAGTTTGAAACCAAGAAATTGTTGAGAAGGCAAAACATTTTTCGCAATTCTGCTGCTCCAAACACTTAACCAGAATGGCCTAGGGAAAAAATACACATACCGTTGTAATCGGGCGAGTTTCTACTTTCGGATGTAACAGCAATTTTTGGGTTAGGTCAATCCGTTCGCGAGATATGGGAGTTTGAAGCTAAGAAATGGTTGAGAAGACAACAAATTTTTCGCAATTCTGCTGCTCCAAAAGCTTAACCAGTATGGCCTAGGGAAAAATACACGTACCGCTGTAATCGGGCGAGTTTCTACTTTCAGATGCAATAGGAATTTTTCGGTTAGGACAATCCGTTCGCGAGATATGGGAGTTTGAAGCCAGGAAATGGTTGAGAAGGCAAAAAATTTTTCGCAATTCTGCTGCTCCAAACGCTTAACCAGAATGGCCTAGGGAAAAAATACACATACCGCTGTAATCGGTCGAGTTTCTACTTTCAGGTGCAGTAGGAATTTTTGGGTTACGTCAATCCGTTCGCGAGATATGGGACTTTGAAGCTAAGAAATGGTTGAGAAGAGAAGAAATTTTTCTCAATTCTGCTGCTCCAAACGCTTAACCAGAATGGCCTAGGGAAAAAATACGCATACCGTTGTAATCGGGCGAGTTTCTACTTTCAGACGCAGCAGGAATTTTTGGGTTTGGTCAATCCGTTCGCGAGATATGGGACTTTGAAGCTAAGAAATGGTTGAGAAGGCAACAAATTTTTCGCAATTCTGCTGCTCCAAACGCTTAACCAGCATGGGCTAGGGAGAAAATACACATACCGTTGTAATCGGGCGAGCTTCTACTTTCAGATGCAACAGGAATTTTTGGGTTAGGTCAATCCGTTCGCGAGATATGGGAGTTTGAAGACAAGAAATGGTTGAGAAGGCAAAAAATTTTTCGCAATTCTGCTGCTCCAAACGCTTAACCAGAATGGCCTCGGGAAAAAATACACGTACCGCTGTAATCGGGCGAGTTTCTACTTTCAGATGCAGTAGGAATTTTTGGGTTAGGTAAATCCGTTCGCGAGATATGGGAGTTTGAAGCCAAGAAATGGTTGAGAAGGCAAAAAATTTTCGCAATTCAGCTGCTCCAAACGCTTACCCAGAATGGCCTAGGGAAAAAATACACATACCGTTGTAACCGGGCGAGTTTCTACTTTCAGACGCAACTGAATTTTTGGGTTATGTCAGTCCGTTCGCGAGATATGGGAGTTTGAAACCAAGAAATTGTCGAGAAGTCAAAAAATTTTTCGCAATTCTGCTGCTCCAAACGCTTAACCAGAATGGCCTAGGGAAAAAATACACGTACCGCTGTAATCGAGCGAGTTTCTAATTTCAGATGCAATAGGAATTTTTGGGTTAGGTCAATCCGTTCGCGAGATATGGGAGTTTGAAGCTAAGAAATGGTTAAGAAGAGAACAAAGTTTTCGCACTTCTGCTGCTCCAAACGCTTAACCAGAATGGCCTAGGGAAAAAATACACATACTGTTGTAATCGGGCGAGTTTCTACATTCTGGCGCAGCAGGAATTTTTCGGTTTGGTCAATCCGTTCGCGAGATATGGGAGTTTGAAGCCAAGAAATGGTTGAGAAGGCAAAAAATTGTTCGCAATTCTGCTGCTCCAAACGCTTAACCAGAGTGGCCTAGGGAAAAAATACACATACCGTTGTAATCGGGCGAGTTTCTACTTTCAGAAGCAATAGGAATTTTTGGGTTAGTTCAATCCGTTCGCGAGATATGGGACTTTGAAGCTAAGAAATGGTTGAGAAGACAACAAATTTTTCGCAATTCCGATGCTCCAAACGCTTAACCAGAATGAGCTAGGGAGAAAATACACATACCGTTGTAATCGGGCGAGTTTCCACTTTCACACGCAACAGGAATTTTTGGCTTAGGTCAATCCGTTCGCGAGATATGGGACTTTGAAGCTAAGAAATGGTTGACAAAACAATACATTTTTCGCACTTCTGCTGCTCCAATCGCTTAACCAGAATGGCCTAAGGAATAAATTCACGTACCGTTGTAATCGGGCGAGTTTCTACTTACAGAAGCAATAGGAATTTTTGGGTTAGTTCAAACCGTTCGCGAGATATGGGTCTTTGAAGCTAAGAAATGGTTGAGAAGACAACAAATTTTTCGCAATTCTGATGCTCCAAACGCTTAACCAGAATGGGCTAGGGAAAAAATACACATACCGTTGTAATCGGGCGAGTTTCCACTTTCACACGCAACAGGAATTTTTGGCTTAGGTCAATCCGTTCGCGAGATATGCGAGTTTGAAGCCAAGAAATGGTTGAGAAGGCAACAAATTTTTCGCAATTCTGCTGCTCCAAACGCTTAACCAGAATGCGCTATGGAAAAAATACACATACCGTTGTAATCGGGCGAGTTTCTACTTTCAGATGCAACAGGAATTTTTGGGTTAGGTCAATCCGTTCGCGAGATATGGGACTTTGAAGCTAAGAAATGGTTGAGAAGGCAAAAAATTTTTCGCAATTCTAATGCTCCAAACGCTTAACCAGAATGGCCTAGGGAAAAAATACACATACCGTTGTAATCGGGCGAGTTTCTACTTTCAGACGCAACAGGAATTTTTGGGTTAGGTCAGTCCGTTCGCGAGATATGGGAGTTTGAAACCAAGAAATTGTTGAGAAGGCAAAGCATTTTTCGCAATTCTGCTGCTCCAAACGCTTAACCAGAATGGCCTAGGGAAAAAATACACATACCGTTGTAATCGGGCGAGTTTCTACTTTCAGATGTAACAGCAATTTTTGGGTTAGGTCTATCCGTTCGCGAGATATGGGAGTTTGAAGCTAAGAAATGGTTGAGAAGACAACAAATTTTTCGCAATTCTGCTGCTCCAAACGCTTAACCAGTATGGCCTAGGGAAAAAATACACGTACCGCTGTAATCGGGCGAGTTTCTACTTTCAGATGCAATAGGAATTTTTCGGTTAGGACAATCCGTTCGCGAGATATGGGAGTTTGAAGCCAAGAAATGGTTGAGAAGGCAAAAAATTTTTCGCAATTCTGCTGCTCCAAACGCTTAACCAGAATGGCCTAGGGAAAAAATACACATACCGCTGTAATCGGTCGAGTTTCTACTTTCAGGTGCAGTAGGAATTTTTGGGTTACGTCAATCCGTTCGCGAGATATGGGACTTTGAAGCTAAGAAATGGTTGAGAAGAGAAGAAATTTTTCGCAATTCTGCTGCTCCAAACGCTTAACCAGAATGGCCTAGGGAAAAAATACGCATACCGTTGTAATCGGGCGAGTTTCTACTTTCAGACGCAGCAGGAATTTTTGGGTTTGGTCAATCCGTTCGCGAGATATGGGACTTTGAAGCTAAGAAATGGTTGAGAAGGCAACAAATTTTTCGCAATTCTGCTGCTCCAAACGCTTAACCAGCATGGGCTAGGGAGAAAATACACATACCGTTGTAATCGGGCGAGCTTCTACTTTCAGATGCAACAGGAATTTTTGGGTTAGGTCAATCCGTTCGCGAGATATGGGAGTTTGAAGACAAGAAATGGTTGAGAAGGCAAGAAATTTTTCGCAATTCTGCTGCTCCAAACGCTTAACCAGAATGGCCTCGGGAAAAAATACACGCACCGCTGTAATCGGGCGAGTTTCTACTTTCAGATGCAGTAGGAATTTTTGGGTTAGGTCAATCCGTTCGCGAGATATGGAAGTTTGAAGCCAAGAAATGGTTGAGAAGGCAAAAAATTTTCGCAATTCAGCTGCTCCGAACGCTTACCCAGAATGGCCTAGGGAAAAAATACACATACCGTTGTAACCGGGCGAGTTTCTACTTTCAGACGCAACAGGAATTTTTGGGTTATGTCAGTCCGTTCGCGAGATATGGGAGTTTGAAACCAAGAAATTGTCGAGAAGTCAAAAAATTTTTCGCAATTCTGCTGCTCCAAACGCTTAACCAGAATGGCCTAGGGAAAAAATACACGTACCGCTGTAATCGAGCGAGTTTCTACTTTCAGATGCAATAGGAATTTTTGGGTTAGGTCAATCCGTTCGCGAGATATGGGAGTTTGAAGCCAAGAAATGGTTGAGAAGGCAAAAAATTTTTCGCAATTCTGCTGCTCCAAACGCTTAACCAGAGTGGCCTAGGGAAAAAATACACATACCGTTGTAATCGGGCGAGTTTCTACTTTCAGAAGCAATAGGAATTTTTGGGTTAGTTCAATCCGTTCGCGAGATATGGGACTTTGAAGCTAAGAAATGGTTGAGAAGACAACAAATTTTTCGCAATTCCGATGCTCCAAACGCTTAACCAGAATGGGCTAGGCAAAAAATACACATACCGTTGTATTCGGGTGAGTTTCCACTTTCACACGCAATAGGAATTTTTGGGTTAGGTCAATCCGTTCGCGAGATATGGGAGTTTGAAGCCAAGAAATGGTTGAGAAGGCAAAAAATTTTTCGCAATTCTGCTGCTCCAAACGCTTAACCAGAATGGCCTCGGGAAAAAATACACGTGCCGCTGTAATCGGGCGAGTTTCTACTTTCAGATGCAGTAGGAATTTTTGGGTTAGGTCAATCCGTTCGCGAGATATGGGAGTTTGAAGCCAAGAAATGGTTGAGAAGGCAAAAAATTTTTCGCAATTCTAATGCTCCAAACGCTTAACAAGAATGGCCTAGGGAAAAAATACACATACCGTTGTAATCGGGCGAGTTTCTACTTTCAGACGCAACAGGAATTTTTGGGTTAGGTCAGTCCGTTCGCGAGATATGGGAGTTTGAAACCAAGAAATTGTTGAGAAGGCAAAACATTTTTCGCAATTCTGCTGCTCCAAACACTTAACCAGAATGGCCTAGGGAAAAAATACACGTACCGCTGTAATCGGGCGAGTTTCTACTTTCAGATGCAATAGGAATTTTTCGGTTAGGTCAATCCGTCCGCGAGATATGGGAGTTTGAAGCTAAGAAATGGTTGAGAAGACAACAAATTTTTCGCAATTCTGCTGCTCCAAACGCTTAACCAGTATGGCCTAGGGAAAAAATACACGTACCGCTGTAATCGGGCGAGTTTCTACTTTCAGATGCAATAGGAATTTTTCGGTTAGGTCAATCCGTTCGCGAGATATGGGACTTTGAAGCTAAGAAATGGTTGAGAAGACAACAAATTTTTCGCAATTCCGATGCTCCAAACGCTTAACCAGAATGGGCTAGGGAAAAAATACACATACCGTTGTATTCGGGTGAGTTTCCACTTTCACACGCAATAGGAATTTTTGGGTTAGGTCAATCCGTTCGCGAGATATGGGAGTTTGAAGCCAAGAAATGGTTGAGAAGGCAAAAAATTTTTCGCAATTCTGCTGCTCCAAACGCTTAACCAGAATGGCCTCGGGAAAAAATACACGTACCGCTGTAATCGGGCGAGTTTCTACTTTCAGATGCAGTAGGAATTTTTGGGTTAGGTCAATCCGTTCGCGAGATATGGGAGTTTGAAGCCAAGAAATGGTTGAGAAGGCAAAAAATTTTTCGCAATTCTAATGCTCCAAACGCTTAACCAGAATGGCCTAGGGAAAAAAAACACATACCGTTGTAATCGGGCGAGTTTCTACTTTCAGACGCAACAGGAATTTTTGGGTTAGGTCAGTCCGTTCGCGAGATATGGGAGTTTGAAACCAAGAAATTGTTGAGAAGGCAAAGCATTTTTCGCAATTCTGCTGCTCCAAACGCTTAACCAGAATGGCCTAGGGAAAAAATACACATACCGTTGTAATCGGGCGAGTTTCTACTTTCAGATGTAACAGCAATTTTTGGGTTAGGTCTATCCGTTCGCGAGATATGGGAGTTTGAAGCTAAGAAATGGTTGAGAAGACAACAAATTTTTCGCAATTCTGCTGCTCCAAACGCTTAACCAGAATGGTCTAGGGAAAAAATACACGTACCGCTGTAATCGGGCGAGTTTCTACTTTCAGATGCAATAGGAATTTTTCGGTTAGGACAATCCGTTCGCGAGATATGGGAGTTTGAAGCCAAGAAATGGTTGAGAAGGCAAAAAATTTTTCGCAATTCTGCTGCTCCAAACGCTTAACCAGAATGGTCTAGGGAAAAAATACACCTACCGCTGTAATCGGTCGAGTTTCTACTTTCAGGTGCAGTAGGAATTTTTGGGTTACGTCAATCCGTTCGCGAGATATGGGACTTTGAAGCTAAGAAATGGTTGAGAAGAGAAGAAATTTTTCGCAATTCTGCTGCTCCAAACGCTTAACCAGAATGGCCTAGGGAAAAAATACGCATACCGTTGTAATCGGGCGAGTTTCTACTTTCAGACGCAGCAGGAATTTTTGGGTTTGGTCAATCCGTTCGCGAGATATGGGACTTTGAAGCTAAGAAATGGTTGAGAAGGCAACAAATTTTTCGCAATTCTGCTGCTCCAAACGCTTAACCAGCATGGGCTAGGGAGAAAATACACATACCGTTGTAATCGGGCGAGCTTCTACTTTCAGATGCAACAGGAATTTTTGGGTTAGGTCAATCCGTTCGCGAGATATGGGAGTTTGAAGACAAGAAATGGTTGAGAAGGCAAGAAATTTTTCGCAATTCTGCTGCTCCAAACGCTTAACCAGAATGGCCTCGGGAAAAAATACACGCACCGCTGTAATCGGGCGAGTTTCTACTTTCAGATGCAGTAGGAATTTTTGGGTTAGGTCAATCCGTTCGCGAGATATGGAAGTTTGAAGCCAAGAAATGGTTGAGAAGGCAAAAAATTTTCGCAATTCAGCTGCTCCGAACGCTTACCCAGAATGGCCTAGGGAAAAAATACACATACCGTTGTAACCGGGCGAGTTTCTACTTTCAGACGCAACAGGAATTTTTGGGTTATGTCAGTCCGTTCGCGAGATATGGGAGTTTGAAACCAAGAAATTGTCGAGAAGTCAAAAAATTTTTCGCAATTCTGCTGCTCCAAACGCTTAACCAGAATGGCCTAGGGAAAAAATACACGTACCGCTGTAATCGAGCGAGTTTCTACTTTCAGATGCAATAGGAATTTTTGGGTTAGGTCAATCCGTTCGCGAGATATGGGAGTTTGAAGCCAAGAAATGGTTGAGAAGGCAAAAAATTTTTCGCAATTCTGCTGCTCCAAACGCTTAACCAGAGTGGCCTAGGGAAAAAATACACATACCGTTGTAATCGGGCGAGTTTCTACTTTCAGACGCAACAGGAATTTTTGGGTTAGGTCAGTCCGTTCGCGAGATATGGGAGTTTGAAACCAAGAAATTGTTGAGAAGGCAAAACATTTTTCGCAATTCTGCTGCTCCAAACACTTAACCAGAATGGCCTAGGGAAAAAATACACGTACCGCTGTAATCGGGCGAGTTTCTACTTTCAGATGCAATAGGAATTTTTCGGTTAGGTCAATCCGTCCGCGAGATATGGGAGTTTGAAGCTAAGAAATGGTTGAGAAGACAACAAATTTTTCGCAATTCTGCTGCTCCAAACGCTTAACCAGTATGGCCTAGGGAAAAAATACACGTACCGCTGTAATCGGGCGAGTTTCTACTTTCAGATGCAATAGGAATTTTTCGGTTAGGTCAATCCGTTCGCGAGATATGGGACTTTGAAGCTAAGAAATGGTTGAGAAGACAACAAATTTTTCGCAATTCCGATGCTCCAAACGCTTAACCAGAATGGGCTAGGGAAAAAATACACATACCGTTGTATTCGGGTGAGTTTCCACTTTCACACGCAATAGGAATTTTTGGGTTAGGTCAATCCGTTCGCGAGATATGGGAGTTTGAAGCCAAGAAATGGTTGAGAAGGCAAAAAATTTTTCGCAATTCTGCTGCTCCAAACGCTTAACCAGAATGGCCTCGGGAAAAAATACACGTACCGCTGTAATCGGGCGAGTTTCTACTTTCAGATGCAGTAGGAATTTTTGGGTTAGGTCAATCCGTTCGCGAGATATGGGAGTTTGAAGCCAAGAAATGGTTGAGAAGGCAAAAAATCTTTCGCAATTCTAATGCTCCAAACGCTTAACAAGAATGGCCTAGGGAAAAAATACACATACCGTTGTAATCGGGCGAGTTTCTACTTTCAGACGCAACAGGAATTTTTGGGTTAGGTCAGTCCGTTCGCGAGATATGGGAGTTTGAAACCAAGAAATTGTTGAGAAGGCAAAACATTTTTCGCAATTCTGCTGCTCCAAACACTTAACCAGAATGGCCTAGGGAAAAAATACACGTACCGCTGTAATCGGGCGAGTTTCTACTTTCAGATGCAATAGGAATTTTTCGGTTAGGTCAATCCGTCCGCGAGATATGGGAGTTTGAAGCTAAGAAATGGTTGAGAAGACAACAAATTTTTCGCAATTCTGCTGCTCCAAACGCTTAACCAGTATGGCCTAGGGAAAAAATACACGTACCGCTGTAATCGGGCGAGTTTCTACTTTCAGATGCAAGAGGAATTTTTGGGTTAGGTCAATCCGTTCGCGAGATATGGGAGTTTGAAGACAAGAAATGGATGAGAAGGCAAAAAATTTTTCGCAATTCTGCTGCTCCAAACGCTTAACCAGAATGGCCTCGGGAAAAAATACACGTACCGCTGTAATCGGGCGAGTTTCTACTTTCAGATGCAGTAGGAGTTTTTGGGTTAGGTCAATCCGTTCGCGAGATATGGGAGTTTGAAGCCAAGAAATGGTTGAGAAGGCAAAAAATTTTCGCAATTCAGATGCTCCAAACGCTTACCCAGAATGGCCTAGGGAAAAAATACACATACCGTTGTAACCGGGCGAGTTTCTACTTTCAGACGCAACAGGAATTTTTGGGTTATGTCAGTCCGTTCGCGAGATATGGGAGTTTGAAACCAAGAAATTGTCGAGAAGTCAAAAAATTTTTCGCAATTCTGCTGCTCCAAACTCTCAACCAGAATGGCCTAGGGAAAAAATACACGTACCGCTGTAATCGAGCGAGTTTCTACTTTCAGATGCAATAGGAATTTTTGGGTTAGGTCAATCCGTTCGCGAGGTATGGGAGTTTGAAGCTAAGAAATGGTTAAGAAGAGGACAAAGTTTTCGCACTTCTGCTGCTCCAAACGCTTAACCAGAATGGCCTAGGGAAAAAATACACATACCGTTGTAATCGGGCGAGTTTCTACTTTCAGAAGCAATAGGAATTTTTGGGTTAGTTCAATCCGTTCGCGAGATATGGGACTTTGAAGCTAAGAAATGGTTGAGAAGACAACAAATTTTTCCGCAATTCCGATGCTCCAAACGCTTAACCAGAATGGGCTAGGGAAAAAATACACATACCGTTGTAATCGGGCGAGTTTCCACTTTCACACGCAACAGGAATTTTTGGCTTAGGTCAATCCGTTCGCGAGATATGGGACTTTGAAACTAAGAAATGGTTGACAAAACAATAAATTTTTCGCACTTCTGCTGCTCCAATCGCTTAACCAGAATGGCCTAAGGGATAAATTCACGTACCGTTGTAATCGGGCGAGTTTCTACTTTCAGAAGCAATAGGAATTTTTGGGTTAGTTCAATCCGTTCGCGAGATATGGGACTTTGAAGCTAAGAAATGGTTGAGAAGACAACAAATTTTTCGCAATTCTGATGCTCCAAACGCTTAACCAGAATGGGCTAGGGAAAAAATACACATACCGTTGTAATCGGGCGAGTTTCCACTTTCACACGCAACAGGAATTTTTGCCTTAGGTCAATCCGTTCGCGAGATATGGGAGTTTGAAGCCAAGAAATGGTTGAGAAGGCAACAAATTTTCCGCAATTCTGCTGCTCCAAACGCTTAACCAGAGTGCGCTACGGAAAAAATACACATACCGTTGTAATCGGGCGAGTTTCTACTTTCAGATGCAACAGGAATTTTTGGGTTAGGTCAATCCGTTCGCGAGATATGGGAATTTGATGCCAAGAAATGGTTGGGAACGCAAAAAATTTTTCGCAATTCTGCTGCTACAAACGCTTAACCAGAATGGCCTAGGAAAAAAATACACATACCGTTGTAATCGGGCGAGTTTCTACTTTCAGATGCAATAGGAATTTTTGGGTTAGGTCAATCCGTTCGCGGGATATGGGACTTTGAAGCTAAGAAATGGTTGACAAAACAATAAATTTTTCGCACTTCTGCTGCTCCAATCGCTTAACCAGAATGGCCTAAGGGATAAATTCACGTACCGTTGTAATCGGGCGAGTTTCTACTTTCAAATGCAATAGGAATTTTTGGGTTACGTCAATCCGTTCGCGAGATATGGGAGTTTGAAGCTAAGAAATGGTTGAGAAGAGAAGAAATTTTTCGCAATTCTGCTGCTCCAAACGCTTAACCAGAATGGCCTAGGGAAAAAATACGCATACCCTTGTAATCGGGCGAGTTTCTACTTCCAGAAGCAGCAGGAATTTTTGGGTTTGGTCAATCCGTTCGCGAGATATGGGACTTTGAAGCTAAGAAATGGTTGAGAAGGCAACAAATTTTTCGCAATTCTGCTGCTCCAAACGCTTAACCAGCATGGGCTAGGGAAAAAATACACATACCATTGTAATCCGGCGAGCTTCTACTTTCAGATGCAACAGGAATTTTTGGGTTAGGTCAAACCGTTCGCGAGATATGGGAGTTTGAAGACAAGAAATGGTTGAGAAGGCAAAAAATTTTTCGCAATTCTGCTTCTCCAAACGCTTAACCAGTATGGCTTAGGGAAAAAATACACGTACCGCTGTAATCGGGCGAGTTTCTACTTTCAGATGCAATAGGAATTTTTGGGTTAGGTCAATCCGTTCGCGAGATATGGGAGTTTGAAGCCAAGAAATGGTTCACAAGGCAAAAAATTTTTCGCAATTCTAATGCTCCAAACGCTTAATCAGAATGGCCTAGAAAAAAATAAGAATACCGTTGTAATCGGTCGAGTTTCTACTTTCAGACGCAACAGGAATTTTTGGGTTAGGTCAGTCCGTTCGCGAGATATGGGAGTTTGAAGCCAAGAAATTGTTGAGAAGGCAAAACATTTTTCGCAATTCTGCTGCTACAAACGCTTAACCGGAATGGCCCAGGGAAAAAATACACTTACCGTTGTAATCGGGCGAGGTTCTACTTTCAGATGCAATAGGAATTTTTGGGTTAGGTCAATCCGTTCGCGAGATATGGGAGTTTGAAGCTAAGAAATGGTTAAGAAGAGAACAAAGTTTTCGCAATTCTGCTGCTCCAAACGCTTAACCAGAGTGGCCTAGGGAAAAAATACACATACCGTTGTAATCGGGCGAGTTTCTACTTTCAGAAGCAATAGGAATTTTTGGGTTAGTTCAATCCGTTCGCGAGATATGGGACTTTGAAGCTAAGAAATGGTTGAGAAGGCAACAAATTTTTCGCAATTCTGCTGCTCCAAACGCTTAACCAGCATGGGCTAGGGAGAAAATACACATACCGTTGTAATCGGGCGAGCTTCTACTTTCAGATGCAAGAGGAATTTTTGGGTTAGGTCAATCCGTTCGCGAGATATGGGAGTTTGAAGACAAGAAATGGTTGAGAAGGCAAAAAATTTTTCGCAATTCTGCTGCTCCAAACGCTTAACCAGAATGGCCTCGGGAAAAAATACACGTACCGCTGTAATCGGGCGAGTTTCTACTTTCAGATGCAGTAGGAATTTTTGGGTTAGGTCAATCCGTTCGCGAGATATGGGAGTTTGAAGCCAAGAAATGGTTGAGAAGGCAAAAAATTTTCGCAATTCAGCTGCTCCAAACGCTTACCCAGAATGGCCTAGGGAAAAAATACACATACCGTTGTAACCGGGCGAGTTTCTACTTTCAGACGCAACAGGAATTTTTGCGTTATGTCAGTCCGTTCGCGAGATATGGGAGTTTGAAACCAAGAAATTGTCGAGAAGTCAAAAAATTTTTCGCAATTCTGCTGCTCCAAACTCTTAACCAGAATGGCCTAGGGAAAAAATACACGTACCGCTGTAATCGAGCGAGTTTCTACTTTCAGATGCAATAGGAATTTGTTGGGTTAGGTCAATCCGTTCGCGAGATATGGGAGTTTGAAGCTAAGAAATGGTTAAGAAGAGAACAAAGTTTTCGCACTTCTGCTGCTCCAAACGCTTAACCAGAATGGCCTAGGGAAGAAATACACATACTGTTGTAATCGGGGGAGTTTCTACATTCTGGCGCAGCAGGAATTTTTGGGTTTGGTCAATCCGTTCGCGAGATATGGGACTTTGAAGCTAAGAAATGTTTGAGAAGACAACAAATTTTTCCGCAATTCCGATGCTCCAAACGCTTAACCAGAATGGGCTAGGGAAAAAATACACATACCGTTGTAATCGGGCGAGTTTCCACTTTCACACGCAACAGGAATTTTTGGCTTAGGTCAATCCGTTCGCGAGATATGGGACTTTGAAGCTAAGAAATGGTTGACAAAACAATAAATTTTTCGCACTTCTGCTGCTCCAATCGCTTAACCAGAATGGCCTAAGGGATAAATTCACGTACCGTTGTAATCGGGCGAGTTTCTACTTTCAGAAGCAATAGGAATTTTTGGGTTAGTTCAATCCGTTCGCGAGATATGGGACTTTGAAGCTAAGAAATGGTTGAGAGGACAACAAATTTTTCGCAATTCTGATGCTCCAAACGCTTAACCAGAATGGGCTAGGGAAAAAATACACATACCGTTGTAATCGGGCGAGTTTCCACTTTCACACGCAACAGGAATTTTTGGCTTAGGTCAATCCGTTCGCGAGATATGGGAGTTTGAAGTCAAGAAATGGTTGAGAAGGCAACAAATTTTCCGCAATTCTGCTGCTCCAAACGCTTAACCAGAGTGCGCTATGGAAAAAATACACATACCGTTGTAATCGGGCGAGTTTCTACTTTCAGATGCAACAGGAATTTTTGGGTTAGGTCAATCCGTTCGCGAGATATGGGAGTTTGATGCCAAGAAATGGTTAGAACGCAAAAAATTTTTCGCAATTCTGCTGCTACAAACGCTTAACCAGAATGGCCAAAGGGATAAATTCACGTACCGTTGTAATCGGGCGAGTTTCTACTTTCAAATGCAATAGGAATTTTTGGGTTACGTCAATCCGTTCGCGAGATATGGGAGTTTGAAGCTAAGAAATGGTTGAGAAGAGAAGAAATTTTTCGCAATTCTGCTGCTCCAACCGCTTAACCAGAATGGCCTAGGGAAAAAATACGTATACCCTTGTAATCGGGCGAGTTTCTACTTCCAGAAGCAGCAGGAATTTTTGGGTTTGGTCAATCCGTTCGCGAGATATGGGACTTTGAAGCTAAGAAATGGTTGAGAAGGCAACAAATTTTTCGCAATTCTGCTGCTCGAAACGCTTAACCAGCATGGGCTAGGGAAAAAATACACATACCATTGTAATCCGGCGAGCTTCTACTTTCAGATGCAACAGGAATTTTTGGGTTAGGTCAAACCGTTCGCGAGATATGGGAGTTTGAAGACAAGAAATGGTTGAGAAGGCAAAAAATTTTTCGCAATTCTGCTGCTCCAAACGCTTAACCAGTATGGCTTAGGGAAAAAATACACGTACCGCTGTAATCGGGCGAGTTTCTACTTTCAGATGCAATACGAATTTTTGGGTTAGGTCAATCCGTTCGCGAGATATGGGAGTTTGAAGCCAAGAAATGGTTGAGAAGGCAAAAAATTTTTCGCAATTCTAATGCTCCAAACGCTTAATCAGAATGGCCTAGGAAAAAATAAAAATACCGTTGTAATCGGTCGAGTTTCTGCTTTCAGACGCAACTGGAATTTTTGGGTTAGGTCAGTCCGTTCGCGAGATATGGGAGTTTGAAGCCAAGAAATTGTTGAGAAGGCAAAACATTTTTCGCAATTCTGCTGCTCCAAACGCTTAACCGGAATGGCCCAGGGAAAAAATACACATACCGTTGTAATCGGGCGAGTTTCTACTTTCAGATGCAATAGGAATTTTTGGGTTAGGTCAATCCGTTCGCGAGATACGGGAGTTTGAAGCTAAGAAATGGTTGAGAAGACAACAAATTTTTCGCAATTCTGCTGCTCCAAACGCTTAACCAGAATGGCCTAGGGAAAAAATACACGTACCGCTGTAATCGGGCGAGTTTCTACTTTCAGATGCAGTAGGAATTTTTGGGTTTGGTCAATCCGTTCGCGAGATATGGGAGTTTGAAGACAAGCAATGGTTGAGAAGGCAAAAAATTTTTCGCAATTCTGCTGCTCCAAACGCTTAACCAGAATGGCCTAGGGAAAAAATACACGTACCGCTGTAATCGGGCGAGTTTCTACTTTCAGATGCAGTAGGAATTTTTGGGTTAGGTCAATCCGTTCGCGAGATATGGGAGATTGAAGCCAGGAAATGGTTGAGAAGGAAAAAAATTTTTCGCAATTCAGCTGCTCCAAACGCTTAACCAGAATGGCCTAGGGAAAAAATACACATACCGTTGTAATCGGGCGAGTTTCCACTTTCACACGCAACAGGAATTTTTGGCTTAGGTCAATCCGTTCGCGAGATATGGGAGTTTGAAGCCAAGAAATGGTTGAGAAGGCAAAAAATTTTTCGCAATTCTAATGCTCCAAACGCTTAACCAGAATGGCCTAGGGAAAAAATACACACACCGTTGTAATCGGGCGAGTTTCTACTTTCAGATGCAATAGGAATTTTTGGGTTAGGTCAATCCGTTCGCGAGATACGGGAGTTTGAAGCTAAGAAATGGTTGAGAAGACAACAAATTTTTCGCAATTCTGCTGCTCCAAACGCTTAACCAGAATGGCCTAGGGAAAAAATACACGTACCGCTGTAATCGGGCGAGTTTCTACTTTCAGATGCAGTAGGAATTTTTGGGTTTGGTTAATCCGTTCGCGAGATATGGGAGTTTGAAGACAAGCAATGGTTGAGAAGGCAAAAAATTTTTCGCAATTCTGCTGCTCCAAACGCTTAACCAGAATGGCCTAGGGAAAAAATACACGTACCGCTGTAATCGGGCGAGTTTCTACTTTCAGATGCAGTAGGAATTTTTGGGTTAGGTCAATCCGTTCGCGAGATATGGGAGATTGAAGCCAGGAAATGGTTGAGAAGGAAAAAAATTTTTCGCAATTCAGCTGCTCCAAACGCTTAACCAGAATGGCCTAGGGAAAAAATACACATACCGTTGTAATCGGGCGAGTTTCCACTTTCACACGCAACAGGAATTTTTGGCTTAGGTCAATCCGTTCGCGAGATATGGGAGTTTGAAGCCAAGAAATGGTTGAGAAGGCAAAAAATTTTTCGCAATTCTAATGCTCCAAACGCTTAACCAGAATGGCCTAGGGAAAAAATACACATACCGTTGTAATCGGGCGAGTTTCTACTTTCAGACGCAATAGGAATTTTTGGGTTAGGTCAATCCGTTCGCGAGATATGGGAGTTTGAAGCCAAGAAATGGATGAGAAGGCAAAAAATTTTTCGCAATTCTGCTGCTCCAAACGCTTAACCAGAATGGCCTAGGGAAAAAATACACATACCGTTGTAATCGGGCAAGTTTCTACTTTCAGACGCAACAGGAATTTTTGGGTTAGGTCAGTCCGTTCGCGAGATATGGGAGTTTGAAGCCAAGAAATTGTTGAGAAGGCAAAACATTTTTCGCAATTCTGCTGCTCCAAACACTTAACCAGAATGGCCTAGGGAAAAAATACACATACCGTTGTACTCGGGCGAGTTTCTACTTTCAGATGTAACAGCAATTTTTGGGTTAGGTCAATCCGTTCGCGAGATATGGGAGTTTGAAGCTAAGAAATGGTTGAGAAGACAACAAATTTTTCGCAATTCTGCTGCTCCAAACGCTTAACCAGTATGGCCTAGGGAAAAAATACACGTACCGCTGTAATCGGGCGAGTTTCTACTTTCAGATGCAATAGGAATTTTTCGGTTAGGACAATCCGTTCGCGAGATATGGGAGTTTGAAGCCAAGAAATGGTTGAGAAGGCAAAAAATTTTTCGCAATTCTGCTGCTCCAAACGCTTAACCAGAATGGCCTAGGGAAAAAATACACATACCGCTGTAATCGGGCGAGTTTCTACTTTCAGACGCAGCAGGAATTTTTGGGTTTGGTCAATCCGTTCGCGAGATATGGGACTTTGAAGCTAAGAAATGGTTGAGAAGGCAACAAATTTTTCGCAATTCTGCTGCTCCAAACGCTTAACCAGCATGGGCTAGGGAGAAAATACACATACCGTTGTAATCGGGCGAGCTTCGACTTTCAGATGCAAGAGGAATTATTGGGTTAGGTCAATCCGTTCGCGAGATACGGGAGTTTGAAGACAAGAAATGGTTGAGAAGGCAAAAAATTTTCGCAATTCAGCTGCTCCAAACGCTTACCCAGAATGGCCTAGGGAAAAAATACACATACCGTTGTAACCGGGCGAGTTTCTACTTTCAGACGCAACAGGAATTTTTGGGTTATGTCAGTCCGTTCGCGAGATATGGGAGTT
Source organism: Ptiloglossa arizonensis (assembly GCF_051014685.1). Taxonomy (NCBI): domain Eukaryota; kingdom Metazoa; phylum Arthropoda; class Insecta; order Hymenoptera; family Colletidae; genus Ptiloglossa; species Ptiloglossa arizonensis. Next base: position 259,683 of record NW_027478769.1, on the reverse strand, counting down.
TGAAACCAAGAAATTGTCGAGAAGTCAAAAAATTTTTCGCAATTCTGCTGCTTCAAACTCTTAACCAGAATGGCCTAGGGAAAAAATACACGTACCGCTGTAATTGAGCGAGTTTCTACTTTCAGATGCAATAGGAATTTTTGGGTTAGGTCAATCCGTTCGCGAGATATGGGAGTTTGATGCCAAGAAATGGTTGAGAACGCAAAAAATTTTTCGCAATTCTGCTGCTACAAACGCTTAACCAGATTGGCCTAGGAAAAAAATACACATACCGTTGTAATCGGGCGAGTTTCTACTTTCAGATGCAATAGGAATTTTTGGGTTAGGTCAATCCGTTCGCGAGATATGGGACTTTGAAGCTAAGAAATGGTTGACAAAACAATAAATTTTTCGCACTTCTGCTGCTCCAATCGCTTAACCAGAATGGCCTAAGGGATAAATTCACGTACCGTTGTAATCGGGCGAGTTTCTACTTTCAAATGCAATAGGAATTTTTGGGTTACGTCAATCCGTTCGCGAGATATGGGATTTTGAAGCTAAGAAATGGTTGAGAAGAGAAGAAATTTTTCGCAATTCTGCTGCTCCAAACGCTTAACCAGAATGGCCTAGGGAAAAAATACGCATACCCTTGTAATCGGGCGAGTTTCTACTTCCAGAAGCAACAGGAATTTTTGGGTTAGGTCAATCCGTTCGCGAGATATGGGAGTTTGATGCCAAGAAATGGTTGAGAACGCAAAAAATTTTTCGCAATTCTGCTGCTACAAACGCTTAACCAGATTGGCCTAGGAAAAAAATACACATACCGTTGTAATCGGGCGAGTTTCTACTTTCAGATGCAATAGGAATTTTTGGTTAGGTCAATCCGTTCGCGAGATATGGGACTTTGAAGCTAAGAAATGGTTGACAAAACAATAAATTTTTCGCACTTCTAATGCTCCAATCGCTTAACCAGAATGGCCTAAGGGATAAATTCACGTACCGTTGTAATCGGGCGAGTTTCTACTTTCAAATGCAATAGGAATTTTTGGGTTACGTCAATCCGTTCGCCAGATATGGGATTTTGAAGCTAAGAAATGGTTGAGAAGAGAAGAAATTTTTCGCAATTCTGCTGCTCCAAACGCTTAAGCAGAATGGCCTAGGGAAAAAATACACATACCATTGTATTCCGGCGAGCTTCTACTTTCAGATGCAACAGGAATTTTTGGGTTAGGTCAAACCGTTCGCGAGATATGGGAGTTTGAAGACAAGAAATGGTTGAGAAGGCAAAAAATTTTTCGCAATTCTGCTGCTCCAAACGCTTAACCAGTATGGCTTAGGGAAAAAATACACGTACCGCTGTAATCGGGCGAGTTTCTACTTTCAGATGCAATAGGAATTTTTGGGTTAGGTCAATCCGTTCGCGAGATATGGGAGTTTGAAGCCAAGAAATGGTTGAGAAGGCAAAAAATTTTTCGCAATTCTAATGCTCCAAACGCTTAATCAGAATGGCCTAGGAAAAAATAAAAATACCGTTGTAATCGGTCGAGTTTCTACTTTCAGACGCAACAGGAATTTTTGGGTTAGGTCAGTCCGTTCGCGAGATATGGGAGTTTGAAGCCAAGAAATTGTTGAGAAGGCAAAACATTTTTCGCAATTCTGCTGCTCCAAACGCTTAACCGGAATGGCCCAGGGAAAAAATACACATACCGTTGTAATCGGGCGAGTTTCTACTTTCAGATGCAATAGGAATTTTTGGGTTAGGTCAATCCGTTCGCGAGATATGGGAGTCTGAAGCTAAGAAATGGTTGAGAAGACAACAAATTTTTCGCAATTCTGCTGCTCCAAACGCTTAACCAGAATGGCCTAGGGAAAAAATGCACGTACCGCTGTAATCGGGCGAGCTTCTACTTTCAGATGCAGTAGGAATTTTTGGGTTTGGTCAATCCGTACGCGAGATATGGGAGTTTGAAGACAAGCAATGGTTGAGAAGGAAAAAAATTTTTCGCAATTCAGCTGCTCCAAACGCTTAACCAGAATGGCCTAGGGAAAAAATACACATACCGTTGTAATCGGGCGAGCTTCTACTTTCAGACGCAACAGGAATTTTTGGGTTAGGTCAATCCGTTCGCGAGATATGGGAGTTTGAAGCCAAGAAATGGTTGAGAAGGCAAAAAATTTTTCGCAATTCTGCTGCTCCAAACGCTTAACCAGAATGGCCTAGGGAAAAAATACACATACCGATGTAATCGGGCGACTTTCTACTTTCAAATGTAACAGGAATTTTTGGGTTTGGTCAATCCGTTCGCGAGATATGGGACTTTGAAGCTAAGAAATGGTTGAGAAGGCAAAAAATTTTTGGCAATTCTGCTGCTCCAAACGCTTAACCAGAATGGCCTAGGGAAGAAATAAACGTACCGCTGTAATAGGGCGAGTTTCTACTTTCAGATGCAATAGGGATTTTTGGGTTAGGTCAATCCGTTCGCGAGATATGGGAGTTTGAAGCCAAGAAATGGTTGAGAAGGCAAAAAATTTTTCGCAATTCTGCTGCTCCAAACGCTTAACCAGAATGGCCTAGGGAAAACATACACGTACCGCTGTAATCGAGCGAGTTTCTAATTTCAGATGCAATAGGAATTTTTGGGTTAGGTCAATCCGTTCGCGAGATATGGTAGTTTGAAGCCAAGAAATGGTTGAGAAGGCAAAAAATTTTTCGCAATTCTGCTGCTCCAAACGCTTAACCAGAATGGGCTAGGGAAAAAATACACATACCGTTGTAATCGGTCGAGTTTCTACTTTCAGACGCAACAGGAATTTTTGGGTTAGGTCAGTCCGTTCGCGAGATATGGGAGTTTGAAACCAAGAAATTGTTGAGAAGGCAAAACATTTTTCGCAATTCTGCTGCTCCAAGCGCTTAACCGGAATGGCCCAGGGAAAAAATACACATACCGTTGTAATCGGGCGAGTTTCTACTTTCAGATGTAACAGCAATTTTTGGGTTAGGTCAATCCGTTCGCGAGATATGGGAGTTTGAAGCTAAGAAATGGTTGAGAAGACAACAAATTTTTCGCAATTCTGCTGCTCCAAACGCTTAACCAGTATGGCTTAGGGAAAAAATACACGCTCCGCTGAAATCGGGCGAGTTTCTACTTTCAGATGCAATAGGAATTTTTGGGTTAGGTCAATCCGTTCGCGAGATATGGGAGTTTGAAGCCAAGAAATGGTTGAGAAGGCAAAAAATTTTTCGCAATTCTAATGCTCCAAACGCTTAATCAGAATGGCCTAGGAAAAAATACACATACCGTTGTAATCGGTCGAGTTTCTACTTTCAGACGCAACAGGAATTTTTGGGTTAGGTCAGTCCGTTCGCGAGATATGGGAGTTTGAAACCAAGAAATTGTTGAGAAGGCAAAACATTTTTCGCAATTCTGCTGCTCCAAACGCTTAACCGGAATGGCCCAGGGAAAAAATACACATACCGTTGTAATCGGGCGAGTTTCTACTTTCAGATGTAACAGCAATTTTTGGGTTAGGTCAATCCGTTCGCGAGATATGGGAGTTTGAAGCTAAGAAATGGTTGAGAAGACAACAAATTTTTCGCACTTCTGCTGCTCCAAACGCTTAACCAGAATGGCCTAGGGAAAAAATACGCATACCGTTGTAATCGGGCGAGTTTCTACTTTCAGACGCAGCAGGAATTTTTGGGTTTGGTCAATCCGTTCGCGAGATATGGGACTTTGAAGCTAAGAAATAGTTGAGAAGGCAAAAAATTTTTCGCAATTCTGCTGCTCCAAACGCTTAACCAGAATGGCCTAGGGAAAAAATAAACGTACCGCTGTAATAGGGCGAGTTTCTACTTTCAGATGCAATAGGGATTTTTGGGTTAGGTCAATCCGTTCGCGAGATATGGGAGTTTGAAGCCAAGAAATGGTTGAGAAGGCAAAAAATTTTTCGCAATTCTGCTGCTCCAAACGCTTAACCAGAATGGCCTAGGGAAAACATACACGTACCGCTGTAATCGAGCGAGTTTCTAATTTCAGATGCAATAGGAATTTTTGGGTTAGGTCAATCCGTTCGCGAGATATGGTAGTTTGAAGCCAAGAAATGGTTGAGAAGGCAAAAAATTTTTCGCAATTCTGCTGCTCCAAACGCTTAACCAGAATGGGCTAGGGAAAAAATACACATACCGTTGTAATCGGTCGAGTTTCTACTTTCAGACGCAACAGGAATTTTTGGGTTAGGTCAGTCCGTTCGCGAGATATGGGAGTTTGAAACCAAGAAATTGTTGAGAAGGCAAAACATTTTTCGCAATTCTGCTGCTCCAAACGCTTAACCGGAATGGCGCAGGGAAAAAATACACATACCGTTGTAATCGGGCGAGTTTCTACTTTCAGATGTAACAGCAATTTTTGGGTTAGGTCAATCCGTTCGCGAGATATGGGAGTTTGAAGCTAAGAAATGGTTGAGAAGACAACAAATTTTTCGCAATTCTGCTGCTCCAAACGCTTAACCAGTATGGCTTAGGGAAAAAATACACGTTCCGCTGAAATCGGGCGAGTTTCTACTTTCAGATGCAATAGGAATTTTTGGGTTAGGTCAATCCGTTCGCGAGATATGGGAGTTTGAAGCCAAGAAATGGTTGAGAAGGCAAAAAATTTTTCGCAATTCTAATGCTCCAAACGCTTAATCAGAATGGCCTAGGAAAAAATACACATACCGTTGTAATCGGTCGAGTTTCTACTTTCAGAGGCAACAGGAATTTTTGGGTTAGGTCAGTCCGTTCGCGATATATGGGAGTTTGAAACCAAGAAATTGTTGAGAAGGCAAAGCATTTTTCGCAATTCTGCTGCTCCAAACGCTTAACCGGAATGGCCCAGGGAAAAAATACACATACCGTTGTAATCGGGCGAGTTTCTACTTTCAGATGTAACAGCAATTTTTGGGTTAGGTCAATCCGTTCGCGAGATATGGGAGTTTGAAGCTAAGAAATGGTTGAGAAGACAACAAATTTTTCGCACTTCTGCTGCTCCAAACGCTTAACCAGAATGGCCTAGGGAAAAAATACGCATACCGTTGTAATCGGGCGAGTTTCTACTTTCAGACGCAGCAGGAATTTTTGGGTTTGGTCAATCCGTTCGCGAGATATGGGACTTTGAAGCTAAGAAATGGTTGAGAAGGCAAAAAATTTTTCGCAATTCTGCTGCTCCAAACGCTTAACCAGAATGGCCTAGGGAAAAAATAAACGTACCGCTGTAATAGGGCGAGTTTCTACTTTCAGATGCAATAGGGATTTTTGGGTTAGGTCAATCCGTTCGCGAGATATGGGAGTTTGAAGCCAAGAAATGGTTGAGAAGGCAAAAAATTTTTCGCAATTCTGCTGCTCCAAACGCTTAACCAGAATGGCCTAGGGAAAAAATACACGTACCGCTGTAATCGAGCGAGTTTCTACTTTCAGATGCAATAGGAATTTTTGGGTTAGGTCAATCCGTTCGCGAGATATGGGAGTTTGAAGCCAAGAAATGTTTGAGAAGGCAAAAAATTTTTCGCAATTCTGCTGCTCCAAACGCTTAACCAGAATGGCCCAGGGAAAAAATACAAACACCGTTGTAATCCGGCGAGTTTTTACTTTCAGATGCAACAGGAATTTTTGGGTTAGGTCAATCCGTTCGCGAGATATTGGAGTTTGAAGCCAAGAAATGGTTGAGAAGGCAAAAAATTTTTCGCAATTCTGCTGCTCCAAACGCTTAACCAGTATGGCCTAGAGAAAAAATACACGTTCCGCTGAAATCGGGCGAGTTTCTACTTTCAGATGCAATAGGAGTTTTTGGGTTAGGTCAATCCGTTCGCGAGATATGGGAGTTTGAAGCCAAGAAATGGTTGAGAAGGCAAAAAATTTTTCGCAATTCTAATGCTCCAAACGCTTAATCAGAATGGCCTAGGAAAAAATACACATACCGTTGTAATCGGTCGAGTTTCTACTTTCAGACGCAACAGGAATTTTTGGGTTAGGTCAGTCCGTTCGCGAGATATGGGAGTTTGAAACCAAGAAATTGTTGAGAAGGCAAAACATTTTTCGCAATTCTGCTGCTCCAAACGCTTAACCGGAATGGCCCAGGGAAAAAATACACATACCGTTGTAATCGGGCGAGTTTCTACTTTCAGATGTAACAGCAATTTTTGGGTTAGGTCAATCCGTTCGCGAGATATGGGAGTTTGAAGCCAAGAAATGTTTGAGAAGGCAAAAAATTTTTCGCAATTCTGCTGCTCCAAACGCTTAACCAGAATGGCCCAGGGAAAAAATACAAACACCGTTGTAATCCGGCGAGTTTCTACTTTCAGATGCAACAGGAATTTTTGGGTTAGGTCAATCCGTTCGCGAGATATTGGAGTTTGAAGCCAAGAAATGGTTGAGAAGGCAAAAAATTTTTCGCAATTCTGCTGCTCCAAACGCTTAACCAGTATGGCCTAGGAAAAAAATAAACGTACCCCTGTAATAGGGCGAGTTTCTACTTTCAGATGCAATAGGGATTTTTGGGTTAGGTCAATCCGTTCGCGAGATATGGGAGTTTGAAGCCAAGAAATGGTTGAGAAGGCAAAAAATTTTTCGCAATTCTGCTGCTCCAAACGCTTAACCAGAATGGCCTAGGGAAAAAATACACGTACCGCTGTAATCGAGCGAGTTTCTACTTTCAGATGCAATAGGAATTTTTGGGTTAGGTCAATCCGTTCGCGAGATATGGGAGTTTGAAGCCAAGAAATGTTTGAGAAGGCAAAAAATTTTTCGCAATTCTGCTGCTCCAAACGCTTAACCAGAATGGCCCAGGGAAAAAATACAAACACCGTTGTAATCCGGCGAGTTTCTACTTTCAGATGCAACAGGAATTTTTGGGTTAGGTCAATCCGTTCGCGAGATATTGGAGTTTGAAGCCAAGAAATGGTTGAGAAGGCAAAAAATTTTTCGCAATTCTGCTGCTCCAAACGCTTAACCAGTATGGCCTAGAGAAAAAATACACGTACCGCTGTAATCGGGCGAGTTTCTACTTTCAGATGCAATAGGAATTTTTCGGTTAGGACAATCCGTTCGCGAGATATGGGAGTTTGAAGCTAAGAAATGTTTGAGAAGACAACAAATTTTTCGCAATTCTGCTGCTCCAAACGCTTAACCAGTATGGCCTAGGGAAAAAATACACGTACCGCTGTAATCGGGCGAGTTTCTACTTTCAGATGCAATAGGAATTTTTCGGTTAGGACAATCCGTTCGCGAGATATGGGAGTTTGAAGCCAAGAAATGGTTGAGAAGGCAAAACATTTTTCGCAATTCTGCTGCTCCAAACGCTTAACCAGAATGGCCTAGGGAAAAAATACACATACCGTTGTAATCGGGCGAGTTTCTACTTTCAGACGCAACAGGAATTTTTGGGTTATGTCAGTCCGTTCGCGAGATATGGGAGTTTGAAGCCAAGAAATGGTTGAGAAGGCCAAAAATTTTTCGCAATTCTGCTGTTCCAAACGCTTAACCAGAATGGCCTAGGGAAAAAAAACACGTACCGCTGTAATCGGGCGAGTTTCTACTTTCAGATGCAATAGGAATTTTTGGGTTACGTCAATCCGTTCGCGAGATATGGGAGTTTGATGTTATGGAATGGTTGAGAAACCATCAAAATTTTCGCAAGCCTGATACTCGAAACCAATAACTACTATTGCCTAGGGCAAAAATACACATACCGTTGTAATCGGGCGAGTTTCTACTTTCAGATGCAATAGGAACTTCTCGAGTTCGTCAATCCGTTCGCGAGATATGGGAGTTTGAAGTTATGGAATGGTTGAGAAACCATCAAAATTTTCGCAAGCCTGATACTCGAAACCAATAACTACAAAGGCCTAGGGGAAAAATACACATACCGTTGTAATCGGGCGAGTTTCTACTTTCAGATGCAGCAGGAATTTCTCGAGTTGGTCAATCCGTTCGCGAGATATGGGAGTTTGAAATTAAGGAATGGTTGAGAAACAATCAAAATTTTCGCAAGTCTGATACTCGAAACCAATAACTACTATGGCCTAGGGCAAAAATACACGTACCATTGTAATCGGGCGAGTTTCTGCTTTCAGATGCAATAGGAATTTCTCGAGTTCGTCAATCCGTTCGCAAGATGTGGGAGTTTGAAGTTAAGGAATGTTTGAGAAACAATCAAAATTTTCGCTGGTCTGATACTCGAAACCAATAACTGGAATGGCTTAGGGGAAAAGTACATACACCATTGTAATCGGGCGAGTTTCTGCTTTCAGATGCAACAGGAATTTCTCGAGTTCGTCAATCCGTTCGCGAGATATGGGGGTTTGCATTTAAGGAATGGTTGAGAAACCATCAAAATTTTCGCAAGTCTGATTCACGAAACCAATAACTACAAAGGCCTAGGGGAAAAATATACGTACCTTTGTAATCGGGCGAGTTTCCACTTTCAGATGCAACAGGAATTTCTCGAGTTCGTCATTCCGTTCGCGAGATATGGGAGTTTGCATTTAAGGAATGGTTGAGAAACCATCAAAATTTTCGCAAGTCTGATTCCCGAAACCAATAACTACAAAGGCCCAGGGGAAAAATACACATACCGTTGTAATCGGGCGAGTTTCTACTTTCAGATGCAACAGGAATTTCTCGAGTTCGTCAATCCGTTCGCGAGATATGGGAGTTTGAAGTTAAGGAATGGTTGAGAAACCATCAAAATTTTCGCTGGTCTGTTACTCGAAACCAATAACTGGAATGGCCTAGGAGAAAAGCACAAACACCATTGTAATGGGGCGAGTTTCTACTTTCAGATGAAACAGGAATATTTCGAGTTCGTCAATCCGTTCGCGAGATATGGGAGTTTGAAGTTATGGAATGGTTGAGAAACAATCAAAATTTTCGCAAGTCTGATACTCGAAACCAATAACTACTATGGCCTAGGGGAAAAATACACATACCGTTGTAATCGGGCGAGATCCTGCTTTCAGATGCAGCAGGAATTTCTCGAGTTCGTCCATTCGTTCGCGAGATATGGGAGTTTGAAGTTAAGGATGGTTGAGAAACCACAAAAATTTTCGCTGGTCTGTTACTCGAAACCAATAACTGGAATGGCCTAGGAGAAAAGCACAAACACCATTGTAATGGGGCGAGTTTCTACTTTCAGATGCAACAGGAATATTTCGAGTTCGTCAATCCGTTCGCGAGATATGGGAGTTTGAAGTTATGGAATGGTTGAGAAACAATCAAAATTTTCGCAAGTCTGATACTCGAAACCAATAACTACTATGGCCTAGGGGAAAAATACACATACCGTTGAAATCGGGCGAGTTTCTTCTTTCAGATGCAATAGGAATTTCTCGTGTTCGTCAATCCGTTCGCGAGATATGGGAGTTTGAAGATAAGGAATGGATGAGAAACCATCAAAATTTTCGCAAGTCTGATACTCGAAACCAATAACTACTATGGCCTAGGGCAAAAATACACATACCGTTGCAATCGGGCGAGTTTCTGCTTTTAGATGCAATAGGAATTTCTCGAGTTCGTCAATCCGTTCGCAAGATATGGGAGTTTGAAGTTAAGGAATGGTTGAGTAACCATAAAAAATTTCGCTGGTCTGATACTCGAAATCAATAACTGGAATAGCCTAGGGGAAAAGTACACACACCATTGTAATGGGGCGAGTTTCTACTTTCAGATGCAACAGGAATTTCTCGAGTTCGTCAATCCGTTCGCGAGATATGGGAGTTTGAAGTTAAGGAATAGTTGAGAGACCATCAAAATTTTCGCAAGTCTGATACTCGAAACCAATAACTACTATGGCCTAGGGGAAAAGTACACACACCGTTGAAATCGGGCGAGTTTCTACTTTCAGATGCAACAGGAATTTCTCGAGTTCGTTAATCCGTTCGCGAGATATGGGAGTTTGAAGTTAAGGAATGGTTGAGAAACCATCAGAATTTTCGCTGATCTGATACTCGAAACCAATAACTGGAATGGCCTAGGGGAAAAGTACACATACCCTTGAAATCGGGCGAGTTTCTGCTTTCAGATGCAATAGGAGTTTCTCGTGTTCGTCAATCCGTTCGCGAGATATGGGAGTTTGAATTAAGGAATGGTTGAGAAACCATCAAAATTTACGCTGATCTGATACTCGAAACCAATAACTGGAATGGCCTAGGGGAAAAGTACACGTACCCTTGAAATCGGGCGAGTTTCTGCTTTCAGATGCAATAGGAGTTTCTCGTGTTCGTCAATCCGTTCGCGAGATATGGGAGTTTGAATTAAGGAATGGTTGAGAAACCATCAAAATTTACGCGATCCTGATACAAGAAACCAATAACTACAAAGGCCTAGGGCAAAAATACACACACCATTGTAATCGGGCGAGTTTCTACTTTCAGATGCAACTGGAATTTCTCGCGTTCGTCATTCCGTTCGCGAGATATGGGAGTTCGAAGTTAAGGAATGGTTGAGAAACCACCAAAATTTTCGCTGATTTGATACTCGAAACCAATAACTGGAATGGCCTAGGGGAAACGTACACATACCGTTGAAATCGGGCGAGTTTCTGCTTTCAGATGCAATAGGAATTTTTGGGGTAGGTCAGTCCGTTCGCGAGATATGGGAGTTTGAAAACAAGAAATTGTTGAGAAGGCAAAACATTTTTCGCAATTCTGCTGCTCCAAACGCTTAACCGGAATGGCCCAGGGAAAAAATACACATACCGTTGTAATCGGGCGAGTTTCTACTTTCAGACGTAACAGCAATTTTTGGGTTAGGTCAAACCGTTCGCGAGATATGGGAGTTTGAAGCTAAGAAATGGTTGAGAAGACAACAAATTTTTCGCAATTCTGCTGCTCCAAACGCTTAACCAGTATGGCTTAGGGAAAAAATACACGTTCCACTGTAATCGGGCGAGTTTCTACTTTCAGATGCAATAGGAATTTTTGGGTTAGGTCAATCCGTTCGCGAGATATGGGAGTTTGAAGCCAAGAAATGGTTGAGAAGGCAAAAAATTTATCGCAATTCTAATGCTCCAAACGCTTAATCAGAATGGCCTAGGAAAAAATACACATACCGTTGTAATCGGTCGAGTTTCTACTTTCAGACGCAACAGGAATTTTTGGGTTAGGTCAGTCCGTTCGCGAGATATGGGAGTTTGAAACCAAGAAATTGTTGAGAAGGCAAAACATTTTTCGCAATTCTGCTGCTCCAAACGCTTAACCGGAATGAAATACACATACCGTTGTAATCGGGCGAGTTTCTACTTTCAGATGTAACAGCAATTTTTGGGTTAGGTCAATCCGTTCGCGAGATATGGGAGTTTGAAGCTAAGAAATGGTTGAGAAGACAACAAATTTTTCGCACTTCTGCTGCTCCAAACGCTTAACCAGAATGGCCTAGGGAAAAAATACGCATACCGTTGTAATCGGGCGAGTTTCTATTTTCAGACGCAGGAGGAATTTTTGGGTTTGGTCAATCCGTTCGCGAGATATGGAAGTTTGGAGCCAAGAAATGGTTGAGAAGGCAAAAAATTTTTCGCAATTCTAATGCTCCGAACGCTTAACCAGAATGGCCTAGGGAAAAATTACACATACCGTTGTAATCGGGCGAGTTTCTACTTTCAGACGCAACAGGAATTTTTGGGTTAGGTCAGTCCGTTCGCGAGATATGGGAGTTTGAAACCAAGAAATTGTTGAGAAGCCAAAACATTTTTCGCAATTCTGCTGCTCCAAACACTTAACCAGAATGGCCTAGGGAAAAAATACACATACCGTTGTAATCGGGCGAGTTTCTACTTTCAGATGTAACAGCAATTTTTGGGTTAGGTCAATCCGTTCGCGAGATATGGGAGTTTGAAGCTAAGAAATGGTTGAGAAGACAACAAATTTTTCGCAATTCTGCTGCTCCAAACGCTTAACCAGTATGGCCTAGGGAAAAAATACACGTACCGCTGTAATCGGGCGAGTTTCGACTTTCAGATGCAATAGGAATTTTTGGGTTACGTCAATCCGTTCGCGAGATATGGGAGTTTGAAGCCAAGAAATGGTTGAGAAGGCAAAAAATTTTTCGCAATTCTAATGCTCCAAACGCTTACCCAGTATGGCGTAGGGAAAAAATACACATACCGTTGTAATCGGGCGAGTTTCTACTTTCAGATGCAGCAGGAGTTTCTCGAGTTCGTCAATCCGTTCGCGAGATATGGGAGTTTGAAATTAAGGAATGGTTGAGAAACAATCAAAATTTTCGCAAGTCTGATACTCGAAACCAATAACTACTATGGCCTAGGGCAAAAATACACGTACCGTTGTAATCGGGCGAGTTTCTGCTTTCAGATGCAATAGGAATTTCTCGAGTTCGTCAATCCGTTCGCAAGATATGGGAGTTTGAAGTTAAGGAATGTTTGAGAAACAATCAAAATTTTCGCAAGTCTGATACACGAAACCAATAACTACTATTGCCTAGGGCAAAAATACACATACCGTTGTAATCGGGCGAGTTTCTACTTTCAGATGCAATAGGAACTTCTCGAGTTCGTCAATCCGTTCGCAAGATATGGGAGTTTGAAGTTAAGGAATGGTTGAGAAACAATCAAAATTTTCGCTGATTTGATACTCGAAACCAATAACTGGAATGGCCTAGGGGAAACGTACACATACCGTTGAAATCGGGCGAGTTTCTGCTTTCAGATGCAATAGGAATTTTTGGGGTAGGTCAGTCCGTTCGCGAGATATGGGAGTTTGAAACCAAGAAATTGTTGAGAAGGCAAAACATTTTTCGCAATTCTGCTGCTCCAAACGCTTAACCGGAATGGCCCAGGGAAAAAATACACATACCGTTGTAATCGGGCGAGTTTCTACTTTCAGACGTAGCAGCAATTTTTGGGTTAGGTCAAACCGTTCGCGAGATATGGGAGTTTGAAGCTAAGAAATGGTTGAGAAGACAACAAATTTTTCGCAATTCTGCTGCTCCAAACGCTTAACCAGTATGGCTTAGGGAAAAAATACACGTTCCACTGTAATCGGGCGAGTTTCTACTTTCAGATGCAATAGGAATTTTTGGGTTAGGTCAATCCGTTCGCGAGATATGGGAGTTTGAAGCCAAGAAATGGTTGAGAAGGCAAAAAATTTATCGCAATTCTAATGCTCCAAACGCTTAATCAGAATGGCCTAGGAAAAAATACACATACCGTTGTAATCGGTCGAGTTTCTACTTTCAGACGCAACAGGAATTTTTGGGTTAGGTCAGTCCGTTCGCGAGATATGGGAGTTTGAAACCAAGAAATTGTTGAGAAGGCAAAACATTTTTCGCAATTCTGCTGCTCCAAACGCTTAACCGGAATGGCCCAGGGAAAAAATACACATACCGTTGTAATCGGGCGAGTTTCTACTTTCAGATGTAACAGCAATTTTTGGGTTAGGTCAATCCGTTCGCGAGATATGGGAGTTTGAAGCTAAGAAATGGTTGAGAAGACAACAAATTTTTCGCACTTCTGCTGCTCCAAACGCTTAACCAGAATGGCCTAGGGAAAAAATACGCATACCGTTGTAATCGGGCGAGTTTCTATTTTCAGACGCAGGAGGAATTTTTGGGTTTGGTCAATCCGTTCGCGAGATATGGAAGTTTGGAGCCAAGAAATGGTTGAGAAGGCAAAAAATTTTTCGCAATTCTAATGCTCCGAACGCTTAACCAGAATGGCCTAGGGAAAAATTACACATACCGTTGTAATCGGGCGAGTTTCTACTTTCAGACGCAACAGGAATTTTTGGGTTAGGTCAGTCCGTTCGCGAGATATGGGAGTTTGAAACCAAGAAATTGTTGAGAAGCCAAAACATTTTTCGCAATTCTGCTGCTCCAAACACTTAACCAGAATGGCCTAGGGAAAAAATACACATACCGTTGTAATCGGGCGAGTTTCTACTTTCAGATGTAACAGCAATTTTTGGGTTAGGTCAATCCGTTCGCGAGATATGGGAGTTTGAAGCTAAGAAATGGTTGAGAAGACAACAAATTTTTCGCAATTCTGCTGCTCCAAACGCTTAACCAGTATGGCCTAGGGAAAAAATACACGTACCGCTGTAATCGGGCGAGTTTCGACTTTCAGATGCAATAGGAATTTTTGGGTTACGTCAATCCGTTCGCGAGATATGGGAGTTTGAAGCCAAGAAATGGTTGAGAAGGCAACAAATTTTTCGCAATTCTAATGCTCCAAACGCTTAACCAGTATGGCGTAGGGAAAAAATACACATACCGTTGTAATCGGGCGAGTTTCTACTTTCAGATGCAGCAGGAGTTTCTCGAGTTCGTCAATCCGTTCGCGAGATATGGGAGTTTGAAATTAAGGAATGGTTGAGAAACAATCAAAATTTTCGCAAGTCTGATACTCGAAACCAATAACTACTATGGCCTAGGGCAAAAATACACGTACCGTTGTAATCGGGCGAGTTTCTGCTTTCAGATGCAATAGGAATTTCTCGAGTTCGTCAATCCGTTCGCAAGATATGGGAGTTTGAAGTTAAGGAATGTTTGAGAAACAATCAAAATTTTCGCAAGTCTGATACACGAAACCAATAACTACTATTGCCTAGGGCAAAAATACACATACCGTTGTAATCGGGCGAGTTTCTACTTTCAGATGCAATAGGAACTTCTCGAGTTCGTCAATCCGTTCGCAAGATATGGGAGTTTGAAGTTAAGGAATGGTTGAGAAACAATCAAAATTTTCGCTGATTTGATACTCGAAACCAATAACTGGAATGGCCTAGGGGAAACGTACACATACCGTTGAAATCGGGCGAGTTTCTGCTTTCAGATGCAATAGGAATTTTTGGGGTAGGTCAGTCCGTTCGCGAGATATGGGAGTTTGAAACCAAGAAATTGTTGAGAAGGCAAAACATTTTTCGCAATTCTGCTGCTCCAAACGCTTAACCGGAATGGCCCAGGGAAAAAATACACATACCGTTGTAATCGGGCGAGTTTCTACTTTCAGACGTAGCAGCAATTTTTGGGTTAGGTCAAACCGTTCGCGAGATATGGGAGTTTGAAGCTAAGAAATGGTTGAGAAGACAACAAATTTTTCGCAATTCTGCTGCTCCAAACGCTTAACCAGTATGGCTTAGGGAAAAAATACACGTTCCACTGTAATCGGGCGAGTTTCTACTTTCAGATGCAATAGGAATTTTTGGGTTAGGTCAATCCGTTCGCGAGATATGGGAGTTTGAAGCCAAGAAATGGTTGAGAAGGCAAAAAATTTATCGCAATTCTAATGCTCCAAACGCTTAATCAGAATGGCCTAGGAAAAAATACACATACCGTTGTAATCGGTCGAGTTTCTACTTTCAGACGCAACAGGAATTTTTGGGTTAGGTCAGTCCGTTCGCGAGATATGGGAGTTTGAAACCAAGAAATTGTTGAGAAGGCAAAACATTTTTCGCAATTCTGCTGCTCCAAACGCTTAACCGGAATGGCCCAGGGAAAAAATACACATACCGTTGTAATCGGGCGAGTTTCTACTTTCAGATGTAACAGCAATTTTTGGGTTAGGTCAATCCGTTCGCGAGATATGGGAGTTTGAAGCTAAGAAATGGTTGAGAAGACAACAAATTTTTCGCACTTCTGCTGCTCCAAACGCTTAACCAGAATGGCCTAGGGAAAAAATACGCATACCGTTGTAATCGGGCGAGTTTCTATTTTCAGACGCAGCCGGAATTTTTGGGTTTGGTCAGTCCGTTCGCGAGATATGGGAGTTTGAAGCTAAGAAATGTTTGAGAAGACAACAAATTTTTCGCAATTCTGCTGCTCCAAACGCTTAACCAGTATGGCCTAGGGAAAAAATACACGTACCGCTGTAATCGGGCGAGTTTCTAGTTTCAGATGCAATAGGAATTTTTCGGTTAGGACAATCCGTTCGCGAGATATGGGAGTTTGAAGCCAAGAAATGGTTGAGAAGGCAAAAAATTTTTCGCAATTCTGCTGTTCCAAACGCTTAACCAGAATGGCCTAGGGAAAAAAAAACACGTACCGCTGTTATCGGGCGAGTTTCTACTTTCAGATGCAATAGGAATTTTTGGGTTACGTCAATCCGTTCGCGAGATATGGAAGTTTGAAGCCAAGAAATGGTTGAGAAGGCAAAAAATTTTTCGCAATTCTAATGCTCCAAACGCTTAACCAGAATGGCCTAGGGAAAAAATACACATACCGTTGTAATCGGGCGAGTTTCTACTTTCAGACGCAACAGGAATTTTTGGGTTAGGTCAGTCCGTTCGCGAGATATGGGAGTTTGAAACCAAGAAATTGTTGAGAAGCCAAAACATTTTTCGCAATTCTGCTGCTCCAAACACTTAACCAGAATGGCCTAGGGAAAAAATACACATACCGTTGTAATCGGGCGAGTTTCTACTTTCAGATGTAACAGCAATTTTTGGGTTAGGTCAATACGTTCGCGAGATATGGGAGTTTGAAGCTAAGAAATGGTTGAGAAGACAACAAATTTTTCGCAATTCTGCTGCTCCAAACGCTTAACCAGTATGGCCTAGGGAAAAAATACACGTACCGCTGTAATCGGGCGAGTTTCTACTTTCAGATGCAATAGGAATTTTTCGGTTAGGACAATCCGTTCGCGAGATATGGGAGTTTGAAGCCAAGAAATGGTTGAGAAGGCAAAAAATTTTTCGCAATTCTGCTGCTCCAAACGCTTAACCAGAATGGCCTAGGGAAAAAAACACGTACCGCTGTAATCGGGCGAGTTTCTACTTTCAGATGCAATAGGAATTTTTGGGTTACGTCAATCCGTTCGCGAGATATGGGAGTTTGAAGCCAAGAAATGGTTGAGAAGGCAAACAATTTTTCGCAATTCTAATGCTCCAAACGCTTAACCAGTATGGCTTAGGGAAAAAATACACATACCGTTGTAATCGGGCGAGTTTCTACTTTCAGATGCAGCAGGAATTTCTCGAGTTCGTCAATCCGTTCGCGAGATATGGGAGTTTGAAATTAAGGAATGGTTGAGAAACAATCAAAATTTTCGCAAGTCTGATACTCGAAACCAATAACTACTATGGCCTAGGGCAAAAATACACGTACCGTTGTAATCGGGCGAGTTTCTGCTTTCAGATGCAATAGGAATTTCTCGAGTTCGTCAATCCGTTCGCAAGATATGGGAGTTTGAAGTTAAGGAATGTTTGAGAAACAATCAAAATTTTCGCAAGACTGATACACGAAACCAATAACTACTATGGCCTAGGGGAAAAATACACATACCGTTGTAATTGGGCGAGATCCTGCTTTCAGATGCAGCAGGAATTTCTCGAGTTCGTCCATTCGTTCGCGAGATATGGGAGTTTGCATTTAAGGAATGGTTGAGAAACCATCAAAATTTTCGCAAGTCTGATTCCCGAAACCAATAACTACAAAGGCCTAGGGGAAAAATACACATACCATTGTAATCGGGCGAGTTTCTACTTTCAGATGCAACAGGAATTTCTCGAGTTCGTCAATCCGTTTGCGAGATATGGGAGTTTGAAGATAAGGAATGGATGAGAAACAATCAAAATTTTCGCAAGTCTGATACTCGAAACCAATAACTACTATGGCCTAGGGGAAAAATACACATACCGTTGTAATTGGGCGAGATCCTGCTTTCAGATGCAGCAGGAATTTCTCGAGTTCGTCCATTCGTTCGCGAGATATGGGAGTTTGAAGTTAAGGATGGTTGAGAAACCACAAAAATTTTCGCTGATCTGATACTCGAAACCAATAACTGGAATGGCCTAGTGGAAAAGTACACATACCGTTGAAATCGGGCGAGTTTCTGCTTTCAGATGCAATAGGAATTTCTCGTGTTCGTCAATCCGTTCGCGAGATATGGGAGTTTGAAGATAAGGAATGGATGAGAAACCATCAAAATTTTCGCAAGTCTGATACTCGAAACCAATAACTACTATGGCCTAGGGCAAAAATACACATACCGTTGCAATCGGGCGAGTTTCTGCTTTTAGATGCAATAGGAATTTCTCGAGTTCGTCAATCCGTTCGCAAGATATGGGAGTTTGAAGTTAAGGAATGGTTGAGTAACCATAAAAAATTTCGCTGGTCTGATACTCGAAATCAATAACTGGAATAGCCTAGGGGAAAAGTACACACACCATTGTAATGGGGCGAGTTTCTACTTTCAGATGCAACAGGAATTTCTCGAGTTCGTCAATCCGTTCGCGAGATATGGGAGTTTGAAGTTAAGGAATAGTTGAGAGACCATCAAAATTTTCGCAAGTCTGATACTCGAAACCAATAACTACTATGGCCTAGGGGAAAAGTACACACACCGTTGAAATCGGGCGAGTTTCTACTTTCAGATGCAACAGGAATTTCTCGAGTTCGTTAATCCGTTCGCGAGATATGGGAGTTTGAAGTTAAGGAATGGTTGAGAAACCATCAGAATTTTCGCTGATCTGATACTCGAAACCAATAACTGGAATGGCCTAGGGGAAAAGTACACATACCCTTGAAATCGGGCCAGTTTCTGCTTTCAGATGCAATAGGAGTCTCTCGTGTTCGTCAATCCGTTCGCGAGATATGGGAGTTTGAATTAAGGAATGAATGAGAAACCATCAAAATTTACGCGATCCTGATACCAGAAACCAATAACTACAAAGGCCTAGGGCAAAAATACACACACCATTGTAATCGGGCGAATTTCTACTTTCAGATGCAACTGGAACTTCTCGCGTTCGTCATTCCGTTCGCGAGATATGGGAGTTCGAAGTTAAGGAATGGTTGAGAAACCACCAAAATTTTCGCTGATTTGATACACGAAACCAATAACTGGAATGGCCTAGGGGAAACGTTCACATACCGTTGAAATCGGGCGAGTTTCTGCTTTCAGATGCAACAGGAATGTCTCGAGTTCGTCAATCCGTTCGCGAGATATGGGAGTTTGAAGTTAAGGAATGGTTGAGAAACCATCAAAATTTTCGCTGATCTGATACTCGAAACCAATAACTGGAATGGCCTAGGGGAAAAGTACACATACCCTTGAAATCGGGCGAGTTTCTGCTTTCAGATGCAATAGGAGTTTCTCGTGTTCGTCAATCCGTTCGCGAGATATGGGAGTTTGAATTAAGGAATGGTTGAGAAACCATCAAAATTTACGCGATCCTGATACCAGAAACCAATAACTACAAAGGCCTAGGGCAAAAATACACACACCATTGTAATCGGGCGAGTTTCTACTTTCAGATGCAACTGGAATTTCTCGCGTTCGTCATTCCGTTCGCGAGATATGGGAGTTCGAAGTTAAGGAATGGTTGAGAAACCACCAAAATTTTCGCTGATTTGATACTCGAAACCAATAACTGGAATGGCCTAGGGGAAACGTACACATACCGTTGAAATCGGGCGAGTTTCTGCTTTCAGATGCAATAGGAATTTCTGGAGTTCGTCATTCCGTAAGCGTGACATGGGAGTTTGAAGTTAAGGAATGATTGAGAAACTATCAAAATTTACGCATGTCTGATACTCGAAACCAAAACTACAATGGCATAGGGGAAAAATACACATGCCGTTGTAATCGGGCGAGTTTCTACTTTCAGATGCAACCGAAATTTCTCGAGCTCGTCAATCCGTTCGCGAGATATGGGAGTTTGAAGTAAAGGAACGCTTTAGAAACCATCAAAATTTTCGCAAGTCTGATGCTCGAAACCAATAACTACTATGGCCCAGGGCAAAATTACACATACCGTTGTAATCGGGCGAGTTTCTGGTTTCAGATGCATTAGGAATTTTTGGGTTAGGTCAATCCGTTCGCGAGATATGGGAGTTTGAAGCTAAGAAATGGTTGAGAAGACAACAAATTTTTCGCAATTCTGCTGCTCCAAACGCTTAACCAGAATGGCCTAGGGAAAAAATACACATACCGTTGTAATCGGGCGAGTTTCCACTTTCACACGCAACAGGAATTTTTGGCTTAGGTCAATCCGTTCGCGAGATATGGGAGTTTGAAGCCAAGAAATGGTTGAGAAGGCAACAAATTTTTCGCAATTCTGCTGCTCCAAACGCTTAACCAGCATGGGCTAGGGAAAAAATACACATACCATTGTAATCCGGCGAGCTTCTACTTTCAGATGCAACAGGAATTTTTGGGTTAGGTCAAACCGTTCGCGAGATATGGGAGTTTGAAGACAAGAAATGGTTGAGAAGGCAAAAAATTTTTCGCAATTCTGCTGCTCCAAACGCTTAACCAGTATGGCTTAGGGAAAAAATACACGTACCGCTGTAATCGGGCGAGTTTCTACTTTCAGATGCAATAGGAATTTTTGGGTTAGGTCAATCCGTTCGCGAGATATGGGAGTTTGAAGCCAAGAAATGGTTGAAAAGGCAAAAAATTTTTCGCAATTCTAATGCTCCAAACGCTTAATCAGAATGGCCTAGGAAAAAATAAAGATACCGTTGTAATCGGGCGAGGTTCTACTTTCAGATGCAATAGGAATTTTTGGGTTAGCTCAATCCGTTCGCGAGATATGGGAGTTTGAAGCTAAGAAATGGTTGAGAAGACAACAAATTTTTCGCAATTCTGCTGCTCCAAACGCTTAACCAGAATGGCCTAGGGAAAAAATACACATACCGTTGTAATCGGGCGAGTTTCCACTTTCACACGCAACAGGAATTTTTGGCTTAGGTCAATCCGTTCGCGAGATATGGGAGTTTGAAGCCAAGAAATGGTTGCGAAGGCAACAAATTTTTCGCAATTCTGCTGCTCCAAACGCTTAACCAGCATGGGCTAGGGAAAAAATACACATACCATTGTAATCCGGCGAGCTTCTACTTTCAGATGCAACAGGAATTTTTGGGTTAGGTCAATCCGTTCGCGAGATATGGGAGTTTGAAGCCAAGAAATGGTTGAGAAGGCAACAAATTTTCCGCAATTCTGCTGCTCCAAACGCTTAACCAGAGTGCGCTAGGGAAAAAATACACATACCGTTGTAATCGGGCGAGTTTCCACTTTCACACGCAACAGGAATTTTTGGGTTAGGTCAATCCGTTCGCGAGATATGGGAGTTTGAAGCTAAGAAATGGTTAAGAAGAGAACAAAGTTTTCGCACTTCTGCTGCTCCAAACGCTTAACCAGAATGGCCTAGGGAAGAAATACACATACCGCTGTAATCGGGCGAGTTTCTACTTTCAGATGCAATAGGAATTTTTCGGTTAGGACAATCCGTTCGCGAGATATGGGAGTTTGAAGCCAAGAAATGGTTGAGAAGGCAAAAAATTTTTCGCAATTCTGCTGCTCCAAACGCTTAACCAGAATGGCCTAGGGAAAAAATACACATACCGCTGTAATCGGGCGAGTTTCTACTTTCAGACGCAGCAGGAATTTTTGGGTTTGGTCAATCCGTTCGCGAGATATGGGACTTTGAAGCTAAGAAATGGTTGAGAAGGCAACAAATTTTTCGCAATTCTGCTGCTCCAAACACTTAACCAGCATGGGCTAGGGAGAAAATACACATACCGTTGTAATCGGGCGAGCTTCTACTTTCAGATGCAAGAGGAATTTTTGGGTTAGGTCAATCCGTTCGCGAGATATGGGAGTTTGAAGACAAGAAATGGTTGAGAAGGCAAAAAATTTTTCGCAATTCTGCTGCTCCAAACGCTTAACCAGAATGGCCTCGGGAAAAAATACACGTACCGCTGTAATCGGGCGAGTTTCTACTTTCAGAAGCAACAGGAATTTTTGGGTTATGTCAGTCCGTTCGCGAGATATGGGAGTTTGAAACCAAGAAATTGTCGAGAAGTCAAAAAATTTTTCGCAATTCTGCTGCTCCAAACTCTTAACCAGAAAGGCCTAGGGAAAAAATACACGTACCGCTGTAATCGAGCGAGTTTCTACTTTCAGATGCAATAGGAATTTTTGGGTTAGGTCAATCCGTTCGCGAGATATGGGAGTTTGAAGCTAAGAAATGGTTAAGAAGAGAACAAAGTTTTCGCACTTCTGCTGCTCCAAACGCTTAACCAGAATGGCCTAGGGAAAAAATACACATACTGTTGTAATCGGGGGAGTTTTTACATTCTGGCGCAGCAGGAATTTTTGGGTTTGGTCAATCCGTTCGCGAGATATGGGAGTTTGAAGTTAAGGAATGATTGAGAAACTATCAAAATTTACGCATGTCTGATACTCGAAACCAAAACTACAATGGCATAGGGGAAAAATACACATGCCGTTGTAATCGGGCGAGTTTCTACTTTCAGATGCAACCGAAATTTCTCGAGCTCGTCAATCCGTTCGCGAGATATGGGAGTTTGAAGTAAAGGAACGCTTTAGAAACCATCAAAATTTTCGCAAGTCTGATGCTCGAAACCAATAACTACTATGGCCCAGGGCAAAATTACACATACCGTTGTAATCGGGCGAGTTTCTGGTTTCAGATGCATTAGGAATTTTTGGGTTAGGTCAATCCGTTCGCGAGATATGGGAGTTTGAAGCTAAGAAATGGTTGAGAAGACAACAAATTTTTCGCAATTCTGCTGCTCCAAACGCTTAACCAGAATGGCCTAGGGAAAAAATACACATACCGTTGTAATCGGGCGAGTTTCCACTTTCACACGCAACAGGAATTTTTGGCTTAGGTCAATCCGTTCGCGAGATATGGGAGTTTGAAGCCAAGAAATGGTTGAGAAGGCAACAAATTTTTCGCAATTCTGCTGCTCCAAACGCTTAACCAGCATGGGCTAGGGAAAAAATACACATACCATTGTAATCCGGCGAGCTTCTACTTTCAGATGCAACAGGAATTTTTGGGTTAGGTCAAACCGTTCGCGAGATATGGGAGTTTGAAGACAAGAAATGGTTGAGAAGGCAAAAAATTTTTCGCAATTCTGCTGCTCCAAACGCTTAACCAGTATGGCTTAGGGAAAAAATACACGTACCGCTGTAATCGGGCGAGTTTCTACTTTCAGATGCAATAGGAATTTTTGGGTTAGGTCAATCCGTTCGCGAGATATGGGAGTTTGAAGCCAAGAAATGGTTGAAAAGGCAAAAAATTTTTCGCAATTCTAATGCTCCAAACGCTTAATCAGAATGGCCTAGGAAAAAATAAAGATACCGTTGTAATCGGGCGAGGTTCTACTTTCAGATGCAATAGGAATTTTTGGGTTAGCTCAATCCGTTCGCGAGATATGGGAGTTTGAAGCTAAGAAATGGTTGAGAAGACAACAAATTTTTCGCAATTCTGCTGCTCCAAACGCTTAACCAGAATGGCCTAGGGAAAAAATACACATACCGTTGTAATCGGGCGAGTTTCCACTTTCACACGCAACAGGAATTTTTGGCTTAGGTCAATCCGTTCGCGAGATATGGGAGTTTGAAGCCAAGAAATGGTTGCGAAGGCAACAAATTTTTCGCAATTCTGCTGCTCCAAACGCTTAACCAGCATGGGCTAGGGAAAAAATACACATACCATTGTAATCCGGCGAGCTTCTACTTTCAGATGCAACAGGAATTTTTGGGTTAGGTCAATCCGTTCGCGAGATATGGGAGTTTGAAGCCAAGAAATGGTTGAGAAGGCAACAAATTTTCCGCAATTCTGCTGCTCCAAACGCTTAACCAGAGTGCGCTAGGGAAAAAATACACATACCGTTGTAATCGGGCGAGTTTCCACTTTCACACGCAACAGGAATTTTTGGGTTAGGTCAATCCGTTCGCGAGATATGGGAGTTTGAAGCTAAGAAATGGTTAAGAAGAGAACAAAGTTTTCGCACTTCTGCTGCTCCAAACGCTTAACCAGAATGGCCTAGGGAAGAAATACACATACCGCTGTAATCGGGCGAGTTTCTACTTTCAGATGCAATAGGAATTTTTCGGTTAGGACAATCCGTTCGCGAGATATGGGAGTTTGAAGCCAAGAAATGGTTGAGAAGGCAAAAAATTTTTCGCAATTCTGCTGCTCCAAACGCTTAACCAGAATGGCCTAGGGAAAAAATACACATACCGCTGTAATCGGGCGAGTTTCTACTTTCAGACGCAGCAGGAATTTTTGGGTTTGGTCAATCCGTTCGCGAGATATGGGACTTTGAAGCTAAGAAATGGTTGAGAAGGCAACAAATTTTTCGCAATTCTGCTGCTCCAAACACTTAACCAGCATGGGCTAGGGAGAAAATACACATACCGTTGTAATCGGGCGAGCTTCTACTTTCAGATGCAAGAGGAATTTTTGGGTTAGGTCAATCCGTTCGCGAGATATGGGAGTTTGAAGACAAGAAATGGTTGAGAAGGCAAAAAATTTTTCGCAATTCTGCTGCTCCAAACGCTTAACCAGAATGGCCTCGGGAAAAAATACACGTACCGCTGTAATCGGGCGAGTTTCTACTTTCAGAAGCAACAGGAATTTTTGGGTTATGTCAGTCCGTTCGCGAGATATGGGAGTTTGAAACCAAGAAATTGTCGAGAAGTCAAAAAATTTTTCGCAATTCTGCTGCTCCAAACTCTTAACCAGAAAGGCCTAGGGAAAAAATACACGTACCGCTGTAATCGAGCGAGTTTCTACTTTCAGATGCAATAGGAATTTTTGGGTTAGGTCAATCCGTTCGCGAGATATGGGAGTTTGAAGCTAAGAAATGGTTAAGAAGAGAACAAAGTTTTCGCACTTCTGCTGCTCCAAACGCTTAACCAGAATGGCCTAGGGAAAAAATACACATACTGTTGTAATCGGGGGAGTTTTTACATTCTGGCGCAGCAGGAATTTTTGGGTTTGGTCAATCCGTTCGCGAGATATGGGAGTTTGAAGCCAAGAAATGGTTGAGAAGGCAAAAAATTTTTCGCAATTCTGCTGCTCCAAACGCTTAACCAGAGTGGCCTAGGGAAAAAATACACATACTGTTGTAATCGGGCGAGTTTCTACTTTCAGAAGCAATAGGAATTTTTGGGTTAGTTCAATCCGTTCGCGAGATATGGGACTTTGAAGCTAAGAAATGGTTGAGAAGACAACAAATTTTTCCGCAATTCCGATGCTCCAAACGCTTAACCAGAATGGCCTAAGGGATAAATTCACGTACCGTTGTAATCGGGCGAGTTTCTACTTTCAGAAGCAATAGGAATTTTTGGGTTAGTTCAATCCGTTCGCGAGATATGGGACTTTGAAGCTAAGAAATGTTTGAGAAGACAACAAATTTTTCGCAATTCTGATGCTCCAAACGCTTAACCAGAATGGGCTAGGGAAAAAATACACATACCGTTGTAATCGGGCGAGTTTCCACTTTCACACGCAACAGGAATTTTTGGCTTAGGTCAATCCGTTCGCGAGATATGGGAGTTTGAAGCCAAGAAATGGTTGAGAAGGCAACAAATTTTCCGCAATTCTGCTGCTCCAAACGCTTAACCAGAGTGCGCTATGGAAAAAATACACATACCGTTGTAATCGGGCGAGTTTCTACTTTCAGATGCAACAGGAATTTTTGGGTTAGGTCAATCCGTTCGCGAGATATGGGAGTTTGATGCCAAGAAATGGTTGAGAACGCAAAAAATTTTTCGCAATTCTGCTGCTACAAACGCTTAACCAGAATGGCCTAGGAAAAAAATACACATACCGTTGTAATCGGGCGAGTTTCTACTTTCAGATGCAATAGGAATTTTTGGGTTAGGTCAATCCGTTCGCGAGATATGGGACTTTGAAACTAAGAAATGGTTGACAAAACAATAAATTTTTCGCACTTCTGCTGCTCCAATCGCTTAACCAGAATGGCCTAAGGGATAAATTCACGTACCGTTGTAATCGGGCGAGTTTCTACTTTCAAATGCAATAGGAATTTTTGGGTTACGTCAATCCGTTCGCGAGATATGGGAGTTTGAAGCTAAGAAATGGTTGAGAAGAGAAGAAATTTTTCGCAATTCTGCTGCTCCAAACGCTTAACCAGAATGGCCTAGGGAAAAAATACGCATACCCTTGTAATCGGGCGAGTTTCTACTTCCAGAAGCAGCAGGAATTTTTGGGTTTGGTCAATCCGTTCGCGAGATATGGGAGTTTGAAGCTAAGAAATGGTTAAGAAGAGAACAAAGTTTTCGCACTTCTGCTGCTCCAAACGCTTAACCAGAATGGCCTAGGGAAAAAATACACATACTGTTGTAATCGGGCGAGTTTCTACATTCTGGCGCAGCAGGAATTTTTGGGTTTGGTCAATCCGTTCGCGAGATATGGGAGTTTGAAGCCAAGAAATGGTTGAGAAGGCAAAAAATTTTTCGCAATTCTGCTGCTCCAAACGCTTAACCAGAGTGGCCTAGGGAAAAAATACACATACCGTTGTAATCGGGCGAGTTTCTACTTTCAGAAGCAATAGGAATTTTTGGGTTAGTTCAATCCGTTCGCGAGATATGGGACTTTGAAGCTAAGAAATGGTTGAGAAGGCAACAAATTTTTCGCAATTCTGCTGCTCCAAACGCTTAACCAGCATGGGCTAGGGAGAAAATACACATACCGTTGTAATCGGGCGAGCTTCTACTTTCAGATGCAAGAGGAATTTTTGGGTTAGGTCAATCCGTTCGCGAGATATGGGAGTTTGAAGACAAGAAATGGTTGAGAAGGCAAAAAATTTTTCGCAATTCTGCTGCTCCAAACGCTTAACCAGAATGGCCTCGGGAAAAAATACACGTACCGCTGTAATCGGGCGAGTTTCTACTTTCAGATGCAGTAGGAATTTTTGGGTTAGGTCAATCCGTTCGCGAGATATGGGAGTTTGAAGCCAAGAAATGGTTGAGAAGGCAAAAAATTTTCGCAATTCAGCTGCTCCAAACGCTTACCCAGAATGGCCTAGGGAAAAAATACACATACCGTTGTAACCGGGCGAGTTTCTACTTTCAGACGCAACAGGAATTTTTGCGTTATGTCAGTCCGTTCGCGAGATATGGGAGTTTGAAACCAAGAAATTGTCGAGAAGTCAAAAAATTTTTCGCAATTCTGCTGCTCCAAACTCTTAACCAGAATGGCCTAGGGAAAAAATACACGTACCGCTGTAATCGAGCGAGTTTCTACTTTCAGATGCAATAGGAATTTGTTGGGTTAGGTCAATCCGTTCGCGAGATATGGGAGTTTGAAGCTAAGAAATGGTTAAGAAGAGAACAAAGTTTTCGCACTTCTGCTGCTCCAAACGCTTAACCAGAATGGCCTAGGGAAGAAATACACATACTGTTGTAATCGGGGGAGTTTCTACATTCTAGCGCAGCAGGAATTTTTGGGTTTGGTCAATCCGTTCGCGAGATATGGGACTTTGAAGCTAAGAAATGTTTGAGAAGACAACAAATTTTTCCGCAATTCCGATGCTCCAAACGCTTAACCAGAATGGGCTAGGGAAAAAATACACATACCGTTGTAATCGGGCGAGTTTCCACTTTCACACGCAACAGGAATTTTTGGCTTAGGTCAATCCGTTCGCGAGATATGGGACTTTGAAGCTAAGAAATGGTTGACAAAACAATAAATTTTTCGCACTTCTGCTGCTCCAATCGCTTAACCAGAATGGCCTAAGGGATAAATTCACGTACCATTGTAATCGGGCGAGTTTCTACTTTCAGAAGCAATAGGAATTTTTGGGTTAGTTCAATCCGTTCGCGAGATATGGGACTTTGAAGCTAAGAAATGGTTGAGAGGACAACAAATTTTTCGCAATTATGATGCTCCAAACGCTTAACCAGAATGGGCTAGGGAAAAAATACACATACCGTTGTAATCGGGCGAGTTTCCACTTTCACACGCAACAGGAATTTTTGGCTTAGGTCAATCCGTTCGCGAGATATGGGAGTTTGAAGTCAAGAAATGGTTGAGAAGGCAACAAATTTTCCGCAATTCTGCTGCTCCAAACGCTTAACCAGAGTGCGCTATGGAAAAAATACACATACCGTTGTAATCGGGCGAGTTTCTACTTTCAGATGCAACAGGAATTTTTGGGTTAGGTCAATCCGTTCGCGAGATATGGGAGTTTGATGCCAAGAAATGGTTGAGAAGGCAAAAAATTTTTCGCAATTCTGCTGCTCCAAACGCTTAACCAGAGTGGCCTAGGGAAAAAATACACATACCGTTGTAATCGGGCGAGTTTCTACTTTCAGAAGCAATAGGAATTTTTGGGTTAGTTCAATCCGTTCGCGAGATATGGGACTTTGAAGCTAAGAAATGGTTGAGAAGGCAACAAATTTTTCGCAATTCTGCTGCTCCAAACGCTTAACCAGCATGGGCTAGGGAGAAAATACACATACCGTTGTAACCGGGCGAGCTTCTACTTTCAGATGCAAGAGGAATTTTTGGGTTAGGTCAATCCGTTCGCGAGATATGGGAGTTTGAAGACAAGAAATGGTTGAGAAGGCAAAAAATTTTTCGCAATTCTGCTGCTCCAAACGCTTAACCAGAATGGCCTCGGGAAAAAATACACATACCGCTGTAATCGGACGAGTTTCTACTTTCAGATGCAGTAGGAATTTTTGGGTTAGGTCAATCCGTTCGCGAGATATGGGAGTTTGAAGCCAAGAAATGGTTGAGAAGGCAAAAAATTTTCGCAATTCAGCTGCTCCAAACGCTTACCCAGAATGGCCTAGGGAAAAAATACACATACCGTTGTAACCGGGCGAGTTTCTACTTTCAGACGCAACAGGAATTTTTGCGTTATGTCAGTCCGTTCGCGAGATATGGGAGTTTGAAACCAAGAAATTGTCGAGAAGTCAAAAAATTTTTCGCAATTCTGCTGCTCCAAAATCTTAACCAGAATGGCCTAGGGAAAAAATACACGTACCGCTGTAATCGAGCGAGTTTCTACTTTCAGATGCAATAGGAATTTGTTGGGTTAGGTCAATCCGTTCGCGAGATATGGGAGTTTGAGGCTAAGAAATGGTTAAGAAGAGAACAAAGTTTTCGCACTTCTGTTGCTCCAAACGCTTAACCAGAATGGCCTAGGGAAGAAATACACATACTGTTGTAATCGGGGGAGTTTCTACATGCTGGCGCAGCAGGAATTTTTGGGTTTGGTCAATCCGTTCGCGAGATATGGGACTTTGAAGCTAAGAAATGTTTGAGAAGACAACAAATTTTTCCGCAATTCCGATGCTCCAAACGCTTAACCAGAATGGGCTAGGGAAAAAATACACATACCGTTGTAATCGGGCGAGTTTCCACTTTCACACGCAACAGGAATTTTTGGCTTAGGTCAATCCGTTCGCGAGATATGGGGCTTTGAAGCTAAGAAATGGTTGACAAAACAATAAATTTTTCGCACTTCTGCTGCTCCAATCGCTTAACCAGAATGGCCTAAGGGATAAATTCACGTACCGTTGAAATCGGGCGAGTTTCCACTTTCACACGTAACAGGAATTTTTGGCTTAGGTCAATCCGTTCGCGAGATATGGGAGTTTGAAGCCAAGAAATGGTTGAGAAGGCAAAAAATTTTTCGCAATTCTAATGCTCCAAACGCTTAACCAGAATGGCCTAGGGAAAAAATACACATACCGTTGTAATCGGGCGAGTTTCTACTTTCAGATGTAACAGCAATTTTTGGGTTAGGTCAATCCGTTCGCGAGATATGGGAGTTTGAAGCTAAGAAATGGTTGAGAAGACAACAAATTTTTCGCAATTCTGCTGCTCCAAACGCTTAACCAGTATGGCCTAGGGAAAAAATACACGTTCCGCTGTAATCGGGCGAGTTTCTACTTTCAGATGCAATAGGAATTTTTCGGTTAGGACAATCCGTTCGCGAGATATGGGAGTTTGAAGCCAAGAAATGGTTGAGAAGGCAAGAAATTTTTCGCAATTCTGCTGCTCCAAACGCTTAACCAGAATGGCCTAGGGAAAAAATACACATACCGCTGTAATCGGGCGAGTTTCTACTTTCAGACGCAGCAGGAATTTTTGGGTTTGGTCAATCCGTTCGCGAGATATGGGACTTTGAAGCTAAGAAATGGTTGAGAAGGCAACAAATTTTTCGCAATTCTGCTGCTCCAAACGCTTAACCAGCATGGGCTAGGGAGAAAATACACATACCGTTGTAATCGGGCGAGCTTCTACTTTCAGATGCAAGAGGAATTATTGGGTTAGGTCAATCCGTTCGCGAGATATGGGAGTTTGAAGACAAGAAATGGTTGAGAAGGCAAAAAATTTTTCGCAATTCTGCTGCTCCAAACGCTTAACCAGAATGGCCACGGGAAAAAATACACGTACCGCTGTAATCGGGCGAGTTTCTACTTTCAGATGCAGTAGGAATTTTTGGGTTAGGTCAATCCGTTCGCGAGATATGAGAGTTTGAAGCCAAGAAATGGTTGAGAAGGCAAAAAATTTTCGCAATTCAGCTGCTCCAAACGCTTACCCAGAATGGCCTAGGGAAAAAATACACATACCGTTGTAACCGGGCGAGTTTCTACTTTCAGACGCAACAGGAATTTTTGGGTTATGTCAGTCCGTTCGCGAGATATGGGAGTTTGAAACCAAGAAATTGTCGAGAAGTCAAAAAATTTTTCGCAATTCTGCTGCTTCAAACTCTCAACCAGAATGGCCTAGGGAAAAAATACACGTACCGCTGTAATCGAGCGAGTTTCTACTTTCAGATGCAATAGGAATTTTTAGGTTAGGTCAATCCGTTCGCGAGATATGGGAGTTTGAAGCCAAGAAATGGTTGAGAAGGCAACAAATTTTCCGCAATTCTGCTGCTCCAAACGCTTAACCAGAGTGCGCTATGGAAAAAATACACATACCGTTGTAATCGGGCGAGTTTCTACTTTTAGATGCAACAGGAATTTTTGGGTTAGGTCAATCCGTTCGCGAGATATGGGAGTTTGATGCCAAGAAATGGTTGAGAACGCAAAAAATTTTTCGCAATTCTGCTGCTACAAACGCTTAACCAGATTGGCCTAGGAAAAAAATACACATACCGTTGTAATCGGGCGAGTTTCTACTTTCAGATGCAATAGGAATTTTTGGGTTAGGTCAATCCGTTCGCGATATATGGGACTTTGAAGCTAAGAAATGGTTGACAAAACAATAAATTTTTCGCACTTCTGCTGCTCCAATCGCTTAACCAGAATGGCCTAAGGAATAAATTCACGTACCGTTGTAATCGGGCGAGTTTCTACTTTCAAATGCAATAGGAATTTTTGGGTTACGTCAATCCGTTCGCGAGATATGGGATTTTGAAGCTAAGAAATGGTTGAGAAGAGAAGAAATTTTTCGCAATTCTGCTGCTCCAAACGCTTAACCAGAATGGCCTAGGGAAAAAATACGCATACCCTTGTAATCGGGCGAGTTTCTACTTCCAGAAGCAGCAGGAATTTTTGGGTTTGGTCAATCCGTTCGCGAGATACGGGACTTTGAAGCTAAGAAATGGTTGAGAAGGCAACAAATTTTTCGCAATTCTGCTGCTCCAAACGCTTAACCAGCATGGGCTAGGGAAAAAATACACATACCATTGTAATCCGGCGAGCTTCTACTTTCAGATGCAACAGGAATTTTTGGGTTAGGTCAAACCGTTCGCGAGATATGGGAGTTTGAAGACAAGAAATGGTTGAGAAGGCAAAAAATTTTTCGCAATTCTGCTGCTCCAAACGCTTAACCAGTATGGCTTAGGGAAAAAATACACGTACCGCTGTAATCGGGCGAGTTTCTACTTTCAGATGCAATAGGAATTTTTGGGTTAGGTCAATCCGTTCGCGAGATATGGGAGTTTGAAGCCAAGAAATGGTTGAGAAGGCAAAAAATTTTTCGCAATTCTAATGCTCCAAACGCTTAATCAGAATGGCCTAGGAAAAAATAAAAATACCGTTGTAATCGGTCGAGTTTCTACTTTCAGACGCAACAGGAATTTTTGGGTTAGGTCAGTCCGTTCGCGAGATATGGGAGTTTGAAGCCAAGAAATTGTTGAGAAGGCAAAACATTTTTCGCAATTCTGCTGCTCCAAACGCTTAACCAGAATGGCCTAGGGAAAAAATACACGTACCGCTGTAATCGGGCGAGTTTCTACTTTCAGATGCAGTAGGAATTTTTGGGTTTGGTCAATCCGTTAGCGAGATATGGGAGTTTGAAGACAAGCAATGGTTGAGAAGGCAAAAAATTTTTCGCAATTCTGCTGCTCCAAACGCTTAACCAGAATGGCCTAGGGAAAAAATACACGTACCGCTGTAATCGGGCGAGTTTCTACTTTCAGATGCAGTAGGAATATTTGGGTTAGGTCAATCCGTTCGCGAGATATGGTAGTTTGAAGCCAAGAAATGGTTGAGAAGGCAAAAAATTTTTCGCAATTCTGCTGCTCCAAACGCTTAACCAGAATGGCCTAGGGGAAAAATACACATACCGATGTAATCGGGCGGCTTTCTACTTTCAGATGTAACAGGAATTTTTGGGTTTGGTCAATCCGTTCGCGAGATATGGGACTTTGAAGCTAAGAAATGGTTGAGAAGGCAAAAAATTTTTGGCAATTCTGCTGCTCCAAACGCTTAACCAGAATGGCCTAGGGAAAAAATAAACGTACCGCTGTAATAGGGCGAGTTTCTACTTTCAGATGCAATAGGGATTTTTGGGTTAGGTCAATCCGTTCGCGAGATATGGGAGTTTGAAGCCAAGAAATGGTTGAGAAGGCAAAAAATTTTTCGCAATTCTGCTGCTCCAAACCCTTAACCAGAATGGCCTAGGGAAAACATACACGTACCGCTGTAATCGAGCGAGTTTCTAATTTCAGATGCAATAGGAATTTTTGGGTTAGGTCAATCCGTTCGCGAGATATGGTAGTTTGAAGCCAAGAAATGGTTGAGAAGGCAAAACATTTTTCGCAATTCTGCTGCTCCAAACGCTTAACCAGAATGGGCTAGGGAAAAAATACACATACCGTTGTAATCGGTCGAGTTTCTACTTTCAGACGCAACAGGAATTTTTGGGTTAGGTCAGTCCGTTCGCGAGATATGGGAGTTTGAAACCAAGAAATTGTTGAGAAGGCAAAACATTTTTCACAATTCTGCTGCTCCAAACGCTTAACCGGAATGGCCCAGGGAAAAAATACACATACCGTTGTAATCGGGCGAGTTTCTACTTTCAGATGTAACAGCAATTTTTGGGTTAGGTCAATCCGTTCGCGAGATATGGGAGTTTGAAGCTAAGAAATGGTTGAGAAGACAACAAATTTTTCGCAATTCTGCTGCTCCAAACGCTTAACCAGTATGGCTTAGGGAAAAAATACACGTTCCGCTGAAATCGGGCGAGTTTCTACTTTCAGATGCAATAGGAATTTTTGGGTTAGGTCAATCCGTTCGCGAGATATGGGAGTTTGAAGCCAAGAAATGGTTGAGAAGGCAAAAAATTTTTCGCAATTCTAATGCTCCAAACGCTTAATCAGAATGGCCTAGGAAAAAATACACATACCGTTGTAATCGGTCGAGTTTCTACTTTCAGACGCAACAGGAATTTTTGGGTTAGGTCAGTCCGTTCGCGAGATATGGGAGTTTGAAGCCAAGAAATGGTTGAGAAGGCAAAAAATTTTTCGCAATTCTGCTGCTCCAAACGCTTAACCGGAATGGCCCAGGGAAAAAATACACATACCGTTGTAATCGGGCGAGTTTCTACTTTCAGATGTAACAGCAATTTTTGGGTTAGGTCAATCCGTTCGCGAGATATGGGAGTTTGAAGCTAAGAAATGGTTGAGAAGACAACAAATTTTTCGCAATTCTGCTGCTCCAAACGCTTAACCAGAATGGCCTAGGGAAAAAATACGCATACCGTTGTAATCGGGCGAGTTTCTACTTTCAGACGCAGCAGGAATTTTTGGGTTTGGTCAATCCGTTCGCGAGATATGGGACTTTGAAGCTAAGAAATGGTTGAGAAGGCAAAAAATTTTTCGCAATTCTGCTGCTCCAAACGCTTAACCAGAATGGCCTAGGGAAAAAATAAACGTACCGCTGTAATAGGGCGAGTTTCTACTTTCAGATGCAATAGGGATTTTTGGGATAGGTCAATCCGTTCGCGAGATATGGGAGTTTGAAGCCAAGAAATGGTTGAGAAGGCAAAAAATTTTTCGCAATTCTGCTGCTCCAAACGCTTAACCAGAATGGCCTAGGGAAAAAATACACGTACCGCTGTAATCGAGCGAGTTTCTACTTTCAGATGCAATAGGAATTTTTGGGTTAGGTCAATCCGTTCGCGAGATATGGGAGTTTGAAGCCAAGAAATGTTTGAGAAGGCAAAAAATTTTTCGCAATTCTGCTGCTCCAAACGCTTAACCAGAATGGCCCAGGGAAAAAATACACACACCGTTGTAATCCGGCGAGTTTCTACTTTCAGATGCAACAGGAATTTTTGGGTTAGGTCAATCCGTTCGCGAGATATTGGAGTTTGAAGCCAAGAAATGGTTGAAAAGGCAAAAAATTTTTCGCAATTCTGCTGCTCCTAAAGCTTAACCAGAATGGCCTAGGGAAAAATACACATACCATTGTAATCCGGCGAGATTCTACTTTCAGATGCAACAGCAATTTTTGGGTTAGGTCAAACCGTTCGCGAGATATGGGAGTTTGAAGACAAGAAATGGTTGAGAAGGCAAAAAATTTTTCGCAATTCTGCTGCTCCAAACGCTTAACCAGAATGGCCTAGGGAAAAAATACACGTACCGCTGTAATCGGGCGAGTTTCTACTTTCAGATGCAATAGGAATTTTTGGGGTAGGTCAGTCCGTTCGCGAGATATGGGAGTTTGAAACCAAGAAATTGTTGAGAAGGCAAAGCATTTTTCGCAATTCTGCTGCTCCAAACGCTTAACCGGAATGGCCCAGGGAAAAAATACACATACCGTTGTAATCGGGCGAGTTTCTACTTTCAGACGTAACAGCAATTTTTGGGTTAGGTCAAACCGTTCGCGAGATATGGGAGTTTGAAGCTAAGAAATGGTTGAGAAGACAACAAATTTTTCGCAATTCTGCTGCTCCAAACGCTTAACCAGTATGGCTTAGGGAAAAAATACACGTTCCGCTGTAATCGGGCGAGTTTCTACTTTCAGATGCAATAGGAACTTTTGGGTTAGGTCAATCCGTTCGCGAGATATGGGAGTTTGAAGCCAAGAAATGGTTGAGAAGGCAAAAAATTTATCGCAATTCTAATGCTCCAAACGCTTAATCAGAATGGCCTAGGAAAAAATACACATACCGTTGTAATCGGTCGAGTTTCTACTTTCAGACGCAACAGGAATTTTTGGGTTAGGTCAGTCCGTTCGCGAGATATGGGAGTTTGAAACCAAGAAATTGTTGAGAAGGCAAAACATTTTTCGCAATTCTGCTGCTCCAAACGCTTAACCAGAATGGCCTAGGGAAAAAATACGCATACCGTTGTAATCGGGCGAGTTTCTATTTTCAGACGCAGCAGGAATTTTTGGGTTTGGTCAATCCGTTCGCGAGATATGGGAGTTTGAAGCTAAGAAATGTTTGAGAAGACAACAAATTTTTCGCAATTCTGCTGCTCCAAACGCTTAACCAGTATGGCCTAGAGAAAAAATACACGTACCGCTGTAATCGGGCGAGTTTCTACTTTCAGATGCAATAGGAATTTTTCGGTTAGGACAATCCGTTCGCGAGATATGGGAGTTTGAAGCCAAGAAATGGTTGAGAAGGCAAAAAATTTTTCGCAATTCTGCTGTTCCAAACGCTTAACCAGAATGGCCTAGGGAAAAAAAACACGTACCGCTGTTATCGGGCGAGTTTCTACTTTCAGATGCAATAGGAATTTTTGGGTTACGTCAATCCGTTCGCGAGATATGGAAGTTTGAAGCCAAGAAATGGTTGAGAAGGCAAAAAATTTTTCGCAATTCTAATGCTCCAAACGCTTAACCAGAATGGCCTAGGGAAAAAATACACATACCATTGTAATCGGGCGAGTTTCTACTTTCAGACGCAACAGGAATTTTTGGGTTAGGTCAGTCCGTTCGCGAGATATGGGAGTTTGAAACCAAGAGATTGTTGAGAAGCCAAAACATTTTTCGCAATTCTGCTGCTCCAAACACTTAACCAGAATGGCCTAGGGAAAAAATACACATACCGTTGTAATCGGGCGAGTTTCTACTTTCAGATGTAACAGCAATTTTTGGGTTAGGTCAATCCGTTCGCGAGGTATGGGAGTTTGAAGCTAAGAAATGGTTGAGAAGACAACAAATTTTTCGCAATTCTGCTGCTCCAAACGCTTAACCAGCATGGGCTAGGGAAAAAATACACATACCATTGTAATCCGGCGAGCTTCTACTTTCAGATGCAACAGGAATTTTTGGGTTAGGTCAAACCGTTCGCGAGATATGGGAGTTTGAAGACAAGAAATGGTTGAGAAGGCAAAAAATTTTTCGCAATTCTGCTGCTCCAAACGCTTAACCAGTATGGCTTAGGGAAAAAATACACGTACCGCTGTAATCGGGCGAGTTTCTACTTTCAGATGCAATAGGAATTTTTGGGTTAGGTCAATCCGTTCGCGAGATATGGGAGTTTGAAGCCAAGAAATGGTTGAGAAGGCAAAAAATTTTTCGCAATTCTAATGCTCCAAACGCTTAATCAGAATGGCCTAGGAAAAAATAAAAATACCGTTGTAATCGGTCGAGTTTCTACTTTCAGACGCAACAGGAATTTTTGGGTTAGGTCAGTCCGTTCGCGAGATATGGGAGTTTGAAGCCAAGAAATTGTTGAGAAGGCAAAACATTTTTCGCAATTCTGCTGCTCCAAACGCTTAACCGGAATGGCCCAGGGAAAAAATACACATACCGTTGTAATCGGGCGAGTTTCTACTTTCAGATGCAATAGGAATTTTTGGGTTAGGTCAATCCGTTCGCGAGATATGGGGGTCTGAAGCTAAGAAATGGTTGAGAAGACAACAAATTTTTCGCAATTCTGCTGCTCCAAACGCTTAACCAGAATGGCCTAGGGAAAAAATACACGTACCGCTGTAATCGGGCGAGTTTCTACTTTCAGATGCAGTAGGAATTTTTGGGTTTGGTCAATCCGTTCGCGAGATATGGGAGTTTGAAGACAAGCAATGGTTGAGAAGGCAAAAAATTTTTCGCAATTCTGCTGCTCCTAAAGCTTAACCAGAATGGCCTAGGGAAAAAATACACATACCATTGTAATCCGGCGAGATTCTACTTTCAGATGCAACAGCAATTTTTGGGTTAGGTCAAACCGTTCGCGAGATATGGGAGTTTGAAGACAAGAAATGGTTGAGAAGGCAAAAAATTTTTCGCAATTCTGCTGCTCCAAACGCTTAACCAGAATGGCCTAGGGAAAAAATACACGTACCGCTGTAATCGAGCGAGTTTCTACTTTCAGATGCAATAGGAATTTTTGGGTTAGGTCAATCCGTTCGCGAGATATGGGAGTTTGAAGCCAAGAAATGGTTGAGAAGGCAAAAAATTTTTCGCAATTCTGCTGTTCCAAACGCTTAACCAGAATGGCCTAGGGAAAAAAAACACGTACCGCTGTTATCGGGCGAGTTTCTACTTTCAGATGCAATAGGAATTTTTGGGTTACGTCAATCCGTTCGCGAGATATGGAAGTTTGAAGCCAAGAAATGGTTGAGAAGGCAAAAAATTTTTCGCAATTCTAATGCTCCAAACGCTTAACCAGAATGGCCTAGGGAAAAAATACACATACCGTTGTAATCGGGCGAGTTTCTACTTTCAGACGCAACAGGAATTTTTGGGTTAGGTCAGTCCGTTCGCGAGATATGGGAGTTTGAAACCAAGAGATTGTTGAGAAGCCAAAACATTTTTCGCAATTCTGCTGCTCCAAACACTTAACCAGAATGGCCTAGGGAAAAAATACACATACCGTTGTAATCGGGCGAGTTTCTACTTTCAGATGTAACAGCAATTTTTGGGTTAGGTCAATCCGTTCGCGAGATATGGGAGTTTGAAGCTAAGAAATGGTTGAGAAGACAACAAATTTTTCGCAATTCTGCTGCTCCAAACGCTTAACCAGTATGGCCTAGGGAAAAAGTACACGTACCGCTGTAATCGGGCGAGTTTCTACTTTCAGATGCAATAGGAATTTTTCGGTTAGGACAATCCGTTCGCGAGATATGGGAGTTTGAAGCCAAGAAATGGTTGAGAAGGCAAAAAATTTTTCGCAATTCTGCTGCTCCAAACGCTTAACCAGAATGGCTTAGGGAAAAAATACACATACCGTTGTAATCGGGCGAGTTTCTACTTTCAGACGCAACAGGAATTTTTGGGTTATGTCAGTCCGTTCGCGAGATATGGGAGTTTGAAGCCAAGAAATGGTTGAGAAGGCCAAAAATTTTTCGCAATTCTGCTGTTCCAAACGCTTAACCAGAATGGCCTAGGGAAAAAAAACACGTACCGCTGTAATCGGGCGAGTTTCTACTTTCAGATGCAATAGGAATTTTTGGGTTACGTCAATCCGTTCGCGAGATATGGGAGTTTGAAGCCAAGAAATGGTTGAGAAGGCAAAAAATTTTTCGCAATTCTAATGCTCCAAACGCTTAACCAGTATGGCTTAGGGAAAAAATACACATACCGTTGTAATCGGGCGAGTTTCTACTTTCAGATGCAGAAGGAATTTCTCGAGTTCGTCAATCCGTTCGCGAGATATGGGAGTTTGAAATTAAGGAATGGTTGAGAAACAATCATAATTTTCGCAAGTCTGATACTCGAAACCAATAACTACTATGGCCTAGGGCAAAAATACACGTACCGTTGTAATCGGGCGAGTTTCTGCTTTCAGATGCAATAGGAATTTCTCGAGTTCGTCAATCCGTTCGCAAGATATGGGAGTTTGAAGTAAAGAATGTTTGAGAAACAATAAAAATTTTCGCCTGTCTGATACACGAAACCAATAACTACTATTGCCTAGGGCAAAAATACACATACCGTTGTAATCGGGCGAGTTTCTACTTTCAGATGCAATAGGAATTTCTCGAGTTCGTCAATCCGTTCGCGAGATATGGGAGTTTGCATTTAAGGAATGGTTGAGAAACCATCAAAATTTTCGCAAGTCTGATTCCCGAAACCAATAACTACAAAGGCCTAGGGGAAAAATATACGTACCTTTGTAATCGGGCGAGTTTCCACTTTCAGATGCAACAGGAATTTCTCGAGTTCGTCATTCCGTTCGCGAGATATGGGAGTTTGCATTTAAGGAATGGTTGAGAAACCATCAAAATTTTCGCAAGTCTGATTCCCGAAACCAATAACTACAAAGGCCTAGGGGAAAAATACACATACCGTTGTAATCGGGCGAGTTTCTACTTTCAGATGCAACAGGAATTTCTCGAGTTCGTCAATCCGTTCGCGAGATATGGGAGTTTGAAGTTAAGGAATGGTTGAGAAACCATCAAAATTTTCGCTGGTCTGTTACTCGAAACCAATAACTGGAATGGCCTAGGAGAAAAGCACAAACACCATTGTAATGGGGCGAGTTTCTACTTTCAGATGCAACAGGAATATTTCGAGTTCGTCAATCCGTTCGCGAGATATGGGAGTTTGAAGTTATGGAATGGTTGAGAAACCATCAAAATTTTCGCAAGCCTGATACTCGAAACCAATAACTACAAATGCCTAGGGGAAAAATACACATACCGTTGTAATCGGGCGAGTTTCTGCTTTCAGATGCAACAGGAATTTCTCGAGTACGTCATTCCGTTCGCGAGATATGGGAGTTTGGAGTCATGGAATGGTTGAGAAACCATCAAAATTTTCGCAAGCCTGATACTCGAAACCAATAACTACAAAGGCCTAGGGGAAAAATACACATACCGTTGTAATCGGGCGAGTTTCTACTTTCAGATGCAGCAGGAATTTCTCGAGTTGGTCAATCCGTTCGCGAGATATGGGAGTTTGAAATTAAGGAATGGTTGAGAAACAATCAAAATTTTCGCAAGTCTGATACTCGAAACCAATAACTACTATGGCCTAGGGCAAAAATACACGTACCATTGTAACCGGGCGAGTTTCTGCTTTCAGATGCAATAGGAATTTCTCGAGTTCGTCAATCCGTTCGCAAGATGTGGGAGTTTGAAGTTAAGGAATGTTTGAGAAACAATCAAAATTTTCGCTGGTCTGATACTCGAAACCAATAACTGGAATGGCCTAGGGGAAAAGTACATACACCATTGTAATCGGGCGAGTTTCTGCTTTCAGATGCAACAGGAATTTCTCGAGTTCGTCAATCCGTTCGCGAGATATGGGAGTTTGCATTTAAGGAATGGTTGAGAAACCATCAAAATTTTCGCAAGTCTGATTCACGAAACCAATAACTACAAAGGCCTAGGGGAAAAATATACATACCTTTGTAATCGGGCGAGTTTCCACTTTCAGATGCAACAGGAATTTCTCGAGTTCGTCATTCCGTTCGCGAGATATGGGAGTTTGCATTTAAGGAATGGTTGAGAAACCATCAAAATTTTCGCAAGTCTGATTCCCGAAACCAATAACTACAAAGGCCTAGGGGAAAAATACACATACCATTGTAATCGGGCGAGTTTCTACTTTCAGGTGCAACAGGAATTTCTCGAGTTCGTCAATCCGTTTGCGAGATATGGGAGTTTGAAGTTAAGGAATGGTTGAGAAACAATCAAAATTTTCGCTGGTCTGATACTCGAAACCAATAACTGGAATGGCCTAGGGGAAAAGTACACGTACCCTTGAAATCGGGCGAGTTTCTGCTTTCAGATGCAATAGGAGTTTCTCGTGTTCGTCAATCCGTTCGCGAGATATGGGAGTTTGAATTAAGGAATGGTTGAGAAACCATCAAAATTTATGCGATCCTGATACCAGAAACCAATAACTACAAAGGCCTAGGGCAAAAATACACACACCATTGTAATCGGGCGAGTTTCTACTTTCAGATGCCACTGGAATTTCTCGCGTTCGTCATTCCGTTCGCGAGATATGGGAGTTCGAAGTTAAGGAATGGTTGAGAAACCACCAAAATTTTCGCTGATTTGATACTCGAAACCAATAACTGGAATGGCCTAGGGGAAACGTTCACATACCGTTGAAATCGGGCGAGTTTCTGCTTTCAGATGCAATAGGAATTTTTGGGGTAGGTCAATCCGTTCGCGAGATATGGGAGTTTGAAACCAAGAAATTGTTGAGAAGGCAAAACATTTTTCGCAATTCTGCTGCTCCAAACGCTTAACCGGAATGGCCCAGGGAAAAAATACACATACCGTTGTAATCGGGCGAGTTTCTACTTTCAGACGTAACAGCAATTTTTGGGTTAGGTCAAACCGTTCGCGAGATATGGGAGTTTGAAGCTAAGAAATGGTTGAGAAGACAACAAATTTTTCGCAATTCTGCTGCTCCAAACGCTTAACCAGTATGGCTTAGGGAAAAAATACACGTTCCACTGTAATCGGGCGAGCTTCTACTTTCAGATGCAATAGGAATTTTTGGGTTAGGTCAATCCGTTCGCGAGATATGGGAGTTTGAAGCCAAGAAATGGTTGAGAAGGCAAAAAATTTATCGCAATTCTAATGCTCCAAACGCTTAATCAGAATGGCCTAGGAAAAAATACACATACCGTTGTAATCGGTCGAGTTTCTACTTTCAGACGCAACAGGAATTTTTGGGTTAGGTCAGTCCGTTCGCGAGATATGGGAGTTTGAAACCAAGAAATTGTTGAGAAGGCAAAACATTTTTCGCAATTCTGCTGCTCCAAACGCTTAACCGGAATGGCCCAGGGAAAAAATACACATACCGTTGTAATCGGGCGAGTTTCTACTTTCAGATGTAACAGCAATTTTTGGGTTAGGTCAATCCGTTCGCGAGATATGGGAGTTTGAAGCTAAGAAATGGTTGAGAAGACAACAAATTTTTCGCACTTCTGCTGCTCCAAACGCTTAACCAGAATGGCCTAGGGAAAAAATACGCATACCGTTGTAATCGGGCGAGTTTCTATTTTCAGACGCAGCAGGAATTTTTGGGTTTGGTCAATCCGTTCGAGAGATATGGAAGTTTGGAGCCAAGAAATGGTTGAGAAGGCAAAAAATTTTTCGCAATTCTAATGCTCCAAACGCTTAACCAGAATGGCCTAGGGAAAAAATACACATACCGTTGTAATCGGGCGAGTTTCTACTTTCAGACGCAACAGGAATTTTTGGGTTAGGTCAATCCGTTCGCGAGATATGGGAGTTTGAAGCTAAGAAATGGTTGAGAAGACAACAAATTTTTCGCACTTCTGCTGCTCCAAACGCTTAACCAGAATGGCCTAGGGAAAAAATACGCATACCGTTGTAATCGGGCGAGTTTCTATTTTCAGACGCAGCAGGAATTTTTGGGTTTGGTCAATCCGTTCGAGAGATATGGAAGTTTGGAGCCAAGAAATGGTTGAGAAGGCAAAAAATTTTTCGCAATTCTAATGCTCCAAACGCTTAACCAGAATGGCCTAGGGAAAAAATACACATACCGTTGTAATCGGGCGAGTTTCTACTTTCAGACGCAACAGGAATTTTTGGGTTAGGTCAGTCCGTTCGCGAGATATGGGAGTTTGAAACCAAGAAATTGTTGAGAAGCCAAAAAATTTTTCGCAATTCTGCTGCTCCAAACGCTTAACCAGAATGGCCTAGGGAAAAAATACACATACCGCTGTAATCGGTCGAGTTTCTACTTTCAGACGCAGCAGGAATTTTTGGGTTTGGTCAATCCGTTCGCGAGATATGGGACTTTGAAGCTAAGAAATGGTTGAGAAGGCAACAAATTTTTCGCAATTCTGCTGCTCCAAACGCTTAACCAGCATGGGCTAGGGAGAAAATACACATACCGTTGTAATCGGGCGAGTTTCTACTTTCAGACGCAACAGGAATTTTTGGGTTATGTCAGTCCGTTCGCGAGATATGGGAGTTTGAAGCCAAGAAATGGTTGAGAAGGCCAAAAATTTTTCGCAATTCTGCTGTTCCAAACGCTTAACCAGAATGGCCTAGGGAAAAAAAACACGTACCGCTGTAATCTGGCGAGTTTCTACTTTCAGATGCAATAGGAATTTTTGGGTTACGTCAATCCGTTCGCGAGATATGGGAGTTTGAAGCCAAGAAATGGTTGAGAAGGCAAACAATTTTTCGCAATTCTAATGCTCCAAACGCTTAACCAGTATGGCTTAGGGAAAAAATACACATACCGTTGTAATCGGGCGAGTTTCTACTTTCAGATGCAGCAGGAATTTCTCGAGTTCGTCAATCCGTTCGCAAGATATGGGAGTTTGAAATTAAGGAATGTTTGAGAAACAATCAAAATTTTCGCAAGTCTGATTCACGAAACCAATAACTACAAAGGCCTAGGGGAAAAATATACATACCTTTGTAATCGGGCGAGTTTCCACTTTCAGATGCAACAGGAATTTCTCGAGTTCGTCATTCCGTTCGCGAGATATGGGAGTTTGCATTTAAGGAATGGTTGAGAAGCCATCAAAATTTTCGCAAGTCTGATTCCCGAAACCAATAACTACAAAGGCCTAGGGGAAAAATACACATACCGTTGTAATCGGGCGAGTTTCTACTTTCAGATGCAACAGGAATTTCTCGAGTTCGTCAATCCGTTCGCGAGATATGGGAGTTTGAAGTTAAGGAAAGGTTGAGAAACCATCAAAATTTTCGCTGGTCTGTTACTCGAAACCAATAACTGGAATGGCCTAGGAGAAAAGCACAAACACCATTGTAATGGGGCGAGTTTCTACTTTCAGATGCAACAGGAATATTTCGAGTTCGTCAATCCGTTCGCGAGATATGGGAGTTTGATGTTATGGAAAGGTTGAGAAACCATCAAAATTTTCGCTGGTCTGTTACTCGAAACCAATAACTGGAATGGCCTAGGAGAAAAGCACAAACACCATTGTAATGGGGCGAGTTTCTACTTTCAGATGCAATAGGAATTTCTCGAGTTCGTCAATCCGTTCGCAAGATATGGGAGTTTGAAGTTAAGGAATGTTTGAGAAACAATCAAAATTTTCGCAAGTCTGATACACGAAACCAATAACTACTATTGCCTGGGGCAAAAATACACATACCGTTGTAATCGGGCGAGTTTCTGCTTTCAGATGCAACAGGAATTTCTCGAGTTCGTCAATCCGTTCGCGAGATATGGGAGTTTGCATTTAAGGAATGGTTGAGAAACCATCAAAATTTTCGCAAGTTTGATTCACGAAACCAATAACTACAAAGGCCTAGGGGAAAAATATACATACCTTTGTAAACGGGCGAGTTTCCACTTTCAGATGCAACAGGAATTTCTCGAGTTCGTCACTCCGTTCGCGAGATATGGGAGTTTGCATTTAAGGAATGGTTGAGAAACCATCAAAATTTTCGCAAGTCTGATTCCCGAAACCAATAACTACAAAGGCCTAGGGGAAAAATACACATACCATTGTAATCGGGCGAGTTTCTACTTTCAGATGCAACAGGAATTTCTCGAGTTCGTCAATCCGTTTGCGAGATATGGGAGTTTGAAGTTAAGGAATGGATGAGAAACAATCAAAATTTTCGCAAGTCTGATACTCGAAACCAATAACTACTATGGCCTAGGGGAAAAATACACATACCGTTGTAATCGGGCGAGATCCTGCTTTCAGATGCAGCAGGAATTTCTCGAGTTCGTCCATTCGTTCGCGAGATATGGGAGTTTGAAGTTAAGGATGGTTGAGAAACCACAAAAATTTTCGCTGATCTGATACTCGAAACCAATAACTGGAATGGCCTAGTGGAAAAGTACACATACCGTTGAAATCGGGCGAGTTTCTGCTTTCAGATGCAATAGGAATTTCTCGTGTTCGTCAATCCGTTCGCGAGATATGGGAGTTTGAAGATAAGGAATGGATGAGAAACCATCAAAATTTTCGCAAGTCTGATACTCGAAACCAATAACTACTATGGCCTAGGGCAAAAATACACATACCGTTGCAATCGGGCGAGTTTCTGCTTTTAGATGCAACAGGAATTTTTGGGTTAGGTCAATCCGTTCGCGAGATATGGGAGTTTGATGCCAAGAAATGGTTGAGAA
This sequence comes from Ptiloglossa arizonensis, assembly GCF_051014685.1. Lineage (NCBI taxonomy): Eukaryota > Metazoa > Arthropoda > Insecta > Hymenoptera > Colletidae > Ptiloglossa > Ptiloglossa arizonensis. The sequence goes on along the minus strand of NW_027478769.1, from coordinate 214,738 downwards.
GGCAAAAAATTTTTCGCAATTCTGCTGCTCCAAACGCTTAACCAGAATGGGCTAGGGAAAAAATACACATACCGTTGTAATCGGGCGAGTTTCCACTTTCACACGCAACAGGAATTTTTGGCTTAGGTCAATCCGTTCGCGAGATATGGGGCTTTGAAGCTAAGAAATGGTTGACAAAACAATAAATTTTTCGCACTTCTGCTGCTCCAATCGCTTAACCAGAATGGCCTAAGGGATAAATTCACGTACCATTGTAATCGGGCGAGTTTCTACTTTCAGAAGCAATAGGAATTTTTGGGTTAGTTCAATCCGTTCGCGAGATATGGGACTTTGAAGCTAAGAAATGGTTGAGAGGACAACAAATTTTTCGCAATTATGATGCTCCAAACGCTTAACCAGAATGGGCTAGGGAAAAAATACACATACCGTTGTAACCGGGCGAGTTTCCACTTTCACACGCAACAGGAATTTTTGGCTTAGGTCAATCCGTTCGCGAGATATGGGAGTTTGAAGTCAAGAAATGGTTGAGAAGGCAACAAATTTTCCGCAATTCTGCTGCTCCAAACGCTTAACCAGAGTGCGCTATGGAAAAAATACACATACCGTTGTAATCGGGCGAGTTTCTACTTTCAGATGCAACAGGAATTTTTGGGTTAGGTCAATCCGTTCGCGAGATATGGGAGTTTGATGCCAAGAAATGGTTGAGAAGGCAAAAAATTTTTCGCAATTCTGCTGCTCCAAACGCTTAACCAGAGTGGCCTAGGGAAAAAATACACATACCGTTGTAATCGGGCGAGTTTCTACTTTCAGAAGCAATAGGAATTTTTGGGTTAGTTCAATCCGTTCGCGAGATATGGGACTTTGAAGCTAAGAAATGGTTGAGAAGGCAACAAATTTTTCGCAATTCTGCTGCTCCAAACGCTTAACCAGCATGGGCTAGGGAGAAAATACACATACCGTTGTAACCGGGCGAGCTTCTACTTTCAGATGCAAGAGGAATTTTTGGGTTAGGTCAATCCGTTCGCGAGATATGGGAGTTTGAAGACAAGAAATGGTTGAGAAGGCAAAAAATTTTTCGCAATTCTGCTGCTCCAAACGCTTAACCAGAATGGCCTCGGGAAAAAATACACATACCGCTGTAATCGGACGAGTTTCTACTTTCAGATGCAGTAGGAATTTTTGGGTTAGGTCAATCCGTTCGCGAGATATGGGAGTTTGAAGCCAAGAAATGGTTGAGAAGGCAAAAAATTTTCGCAATTCAGCTGCTCCAAACGCTTACCCAGAATGGCCTAGGGAAAAAATACACATACCGTTGTAACCGGGCGAGTTTCTACTTTCAGACGCAACAGGAATTTTTGCGTTATGTCAGTCCGTTCGCGAGATATGGGAGTTTGAAACCAAGAAATTGTCGAGAAGTCAAAAAATTTTTCGCAATTCTGCTGCTCCAAAATCTTAACCAGAATGGCCTAGGGAAAAAATACACGTACCGCTGTAATCGAGCGAGTTTCTACTTTCAGATGCAATAGGAATTTGTTGGGTTAGGTCAATCCGTTCGCGAGATATGGGAGTTTGAGGCTAAGAAATGGTTAAGAAGAGAACAAAGTTTTCGCACTTCTGCTGCTCCAAACGCTTAACCAGAATGGCCTAGGGAAGAAATACACATACTGTTGTAATCGGGGGAGTTTCTACATGCTGGCGCAGCAGGAATTTTTGGGTTTGGTCAATCCGTTCGCGAGATATGGGACTTTGAAGCTAAGAAATGTTTGAGAAGACAACAAATTTTTCCGCAATTCCGATGCTCCAAACGCTTAACCAGAATGGGCTAGGGAAAATATACACATACCGTTGTAATCGGGCGAGTTTCCACTTTCACACGCAACAGGAATTTTTGGCTTAGGTCAATCCGTTCGCGAGATATGGGGCTTTGAAGCTAAGAAATGGTTGACAAAACAATAAATTTTTCGCACTTCTGCTGCTCCAATCGCTTAACCAGAATGGCCTAAGGGATAAATTCACGTACCGTTGAAATCGGGCGAGTTTCCACTTTCACACGTAACAGGAATTTTTGGCTTAGGTCAATCCGTTCGCGAGATATGGGAGTTTGAAGCCAAGAAATGGTTGAGAAGGCAAAAAATTTTTCGCAATTCTAATGCTCCAAACGCTTAACCAGAATGGCCTAGGGAAAAAATACACATACCGTTGTAATCGGGCGAGTTTCTACTTTCAGATGTAACAGCAATTTTTGGGTTAGGTCAATCCGTTCGCGAGATATGGGAGTTTGAAGCTAAGAAATGGTTGAGAAGACAACAAATTTTTCGCAATTCTGCTGCTCCAAACGCTTAACCAGTATGGCCTAGGGAAAAAATACACGTACCGCTGTAATCGGGCGAGTTTCTACTTTCAGATGCAATAGGAATTTTTCGGTTAGGACAATCCGTTCGCGAGATATGGGAGTTTGAAGCCAAGAAATGGTTGAGAAGGCAAGAAATTTTTCGCAATTCTGCTGCTCCAAACGCTTAACCAGAATGGCCTAGGGAAAAAATACACATACCGCTGTAATCGGGCGAGTTTCTACTTTCAGACGCAGCAGGAATTTTTGGGTTTGGTCAATCCGTTCGCGAGATATGGGACTTTGAAGCTAAGAAATGGTTGAGAAGGCAACAAATTTTTCGCAATTCTGCTGCTCCAAACGCTTAACCAGCATGGGCTAGGGAGAAAATACACATACCGTTGTAATCGGGCGAGCTTCTACTTTCAGATGCAAGAGGAATTATTGGGTTAGGTCAATCCGTTCGCGAGATATGGGAGTTTGAAGACAAGAAATGGTTGAGAAGGCAAAAAATTTTTCGCAATTCTGCTGCTCCAAACGCTTAACCAGAATGGCCACGGGAAAAAATACACGTACCGCTGTAATCGGGCGAGTTTCTACTTTCAGATGCAGTAGGAATTTTTGGGTTAGGTCAATCCGTTCGCGAGATATGAGAGTTTGAAGCCAAGAAATGGTTGAGAAGGCAAAAAATTTTCGCAATTCAGCTGCTCCAAACGCTTACCCAGAATGGCCTAGGGAAAAAATACACATACCGTTGTAACCGGGCGAGTTTCTACTTTCAGACGCAACAGGAATTTTTGGGTTATGTCAGTCCGTTCGCGAGATATGGGAGTTTGAAACCAAGAAATTGTCGAGAAGTCAAAAAATTTTTCGCAATTCTGCTGCTTCAAACTCTCAACCAGAATGGCCTAGGGAAAAAATACACGTACCGCTGTAATCGAGCGAGTTTCTACTTTCAGATGCAATAGGAATTTTTAGGTTAGGTCAATCCGTTCGCGAGATATGGGAGTTTGAAGCCAAGAAATGGTTGAGAAGGCAACAAATTTTCCGCAATTCTGCTGCTCCAAACGCTTAACCAGAGTGCGCTATGGAAAAAATACACATACCGTTGTAATCGGGCGAGTTTCTACTTTCAGATGCAACAGGAATTTTTGGGTTAGGTCAATCCGTTCGCGAGATATGGGAGTTTGATGCCAAGAAATGGTTGAGAACGCAAAAAATTTTTCGCAATTCTGCTGCTACAAACGCTTAACCAGATTGGCCTAGGAAAAAAATACACATACCGTTGTAATCGGGCGAGTTTCTACTTTCAGATGCAATAGGAATTTTTGGGTTAGGTCAATCCGTTCGCGATATATGGGACTTTGAAGCTAAGAAATGGTTGACAAAACAATAAATTTTTCGCACTTCTGCTGCTCCAATCGCTTAACCAGAATGGCCTAAGGGATAAATTCACGTACCGTTGTAATCGGGCGAGTTTCTACTTTCAAATGCAATAGGAATTTTTGGGTTACGTCAATCCGTTCGCGAGATATGGGATTTTGAAGCTAAGAAATGGTTGAGAAGAGAAGAAATTTTTCGCAATTCTGCTGCTCCAAACGCTTAACCAGAATGGCCTAGGGAAAAAATACGCATACCCTTGTAATCGGGCGAGTTTCTACTTCCAGAAGCAGCAGGAATTTTTGGGTTTGGTCAATCCGTTCGCGAGATACGGGACTTTGAAGCTAAGAAATGGTTGAGAAGGCAACAAATTTTTCGCAATTCTGCTGCTCCAAACGCTTAACCAGCATGGGCTAGGGAAAAAATACACATACCATTGTAATCCGGCGAGCTTCTACTTTCAGATGCAACAGGAATTTTTGGGTTAGGTCAAACCGTTCGCGAGATATGGGAGTTTGAAGACAAGAAATGGTTGAGAAGGCAAAAAATTTTTCGCAATTCTGCTGCTCCAAACGCTTAACCAGTATGGCTTAGGGAAAAAATACACGTACCGCTGTAATCGGGCGAGTTTCTACTTTCAGATGCAATAGGAATTTTTGGGTTAGGTCAATCCGTTCGCGAGATATGGGAGTTTGAAGCCAAGAAATGGTTGAGAAGGCAAAAAATTTTTCGCAATTCTAATGCTCCAAACGCTTAATCAGAATGGCCTAGGAAAAAATAAAAATACCGTTGTAATCGGTCGAGTTTCTACTTTCAGACGCAACAGGAATTTTTGGGTTAGGTCAGTCCGTTCGCGAGATATGGGAGTTTGAAGCCAAGAAATTGTTGAGAAGGCAAAACATTTTTCGCAATTCTGCTGCTCCAAACGCTTAACCAGAATGGCCTAGGGAAAAAATACACGTACCGCTGTAATCGGGCGAGTTTCTACTTTCAGATGCAGTAGGAATTTTTGGGTTTGGTCAATCCGTTAGCGAGATATGGGAGTTTGAAGACAAGCAATGGTTGAGAAGGCAAAAAATTTTTCGCAATTCTGCTGCTCCAAACGCTTAACCAGAATGGCCTAGGGAAAAAATACACGTACCGCTGTAATCGGGCGAGTTTCTACTTTCAGATGCAGTAGGAATATTTGGGTTAGGTCAATCCGTTCGCGAGATATGGTAGTTTGAAGCCAAGAAATGGTTGAGAAGGCAAAAAATTTTTCGCAATTCTGCTGCTCCAAACGCTTAACCAGAATGGCCTAGGGGAAAAATACACATACCGATGTAATCGGGCGGCTTTCTACTTTCAGATGTAACAGGAATTTTTGGGTTTGGTCAATCCGTTCGCGAGATATGGGACTTTGAAGCTAAGAAATGGTTGAGAAGGCAAAAAATTTTTGGCAATTCTGCTGCTCCAAACGCTTAACCAGAATGGCCTAGGGAAAAAATAAACGTACCGCTGTAATAGGGCGAGTTTCTACTTTCAGATGCAATAGGAATTTTTGGGTTACGTCAATCCGTTCGCGAGATATGGAAGTTTGAAGCCAAGAAATGGTTGAGAAGGCAAAAAATTTTTCGCAATTCTAATGCTCCAAACGCTTAACCAGAATGGCCTAGGGAAAAAATACACATACCGTTGTAATCGGGCGAGTTTCTACTTTCAGACGCAACAGGAATTTTTGGGTTAGGTCAGTCCGTTCGCGAGATATGGGAGTTTGAAACCAAGAAATTGTTGAGAAGCCAAAACATTTTTCGCAATTCTGCTGCTCCAAACACTTAACCAGAATGGCCTAGGGAAAAAATACACATACCGTTGTAATCGGGCGAGTTTCTACTTTCAGATGTAACAGCAATTTTTGGGTTAGGTCAATACGTTCGCGAGATATGGGAGTTTGAAGCTAAGAAATGGTTGAGAAGACAACAAATTTTTCGCAATTCTGCTGCTCCAAACGCTTAACCAGTATGGCCTAGGGAAAAAATACACGTACCGCTGTAATCGGGCGAGTTTCTACTTTCAGATGCAATAGGAATTTTTCGGTTAGGACAATCCGTTCGCGAGATATGGGAGTTTGAAGCCAAGAAATGGTTGAGAAGGCAAAAAATTTTTCGCAATTCTGCTGCTCCAAACGCTTAACCAGAATGGCCTAGGGAAAAAAACACGTACCGCTGTAATCGGGCGAGTTTCTACTTTCAGATGCAATAGGAATTTTTGGGTTACGTCAATCCGTTCGCGAGATATGGGAGTTTGAAGCCAAGAAATGGTTGAGAAGGCAAACAATTTTTCGCAATTCTAATGCTCCAAACGCTTAACCAGTATGGCTTAGGGAAAAAATACACATACCGTTGTAATCGGGCGAGTTTCTACTTTCAGATGCAGCAGGAATTTCTCGAGTTCGTCAATCCGTTCGCGAGATATGGGAGTTTGAAATTAAGGAATGGTTGAGAAACAATCAAAATTTTCGCAAGTCTGATACTCGAAACCAATAACTACTATGGCCTAGGGCAAAAATACACGTACCGTTGTAATCGGGCGAGTTTCTGCTTTCAGATGCAATAGGAATTTCTCGAGTTCGTCAATCCGTTCGCAAGATATGGGAGTTTGAAGTTAAGGAATGTTTGAGAAACAATCAAAATTTTCGCAAGACTGATACACGAAACCAATAACTACTATTGCCTAGGGCAAAAATACACATACCGTTGTAATCGGGCGAGTTTCTACTTTCAGATGCAATAGGAACTTCTCGAGTTCGTCAATCCGTTCGCAAGATATGGGAGTTTGAAGTTAAGGAATGGTTGAGAAACAATCAAAATTTTCGCTGGTCTGATACTCGAAACCAATAACTGGAATGGCCTAGGGGAAAAGTACATACACCATTGTAATCGGGCGAGTTTCTGCTTTCAGATGCAACAGGAATTTCTCGAGTTCGTCAATCCGTTCGCGAGATATGGGAGTTTGCATTTAAGGAATGGTTGAGAAACCATCAAAATTTTCGCAAGTCTGATTCACGAAACCAATAACTACAAAGGCCTAGGGGAAAAATATACATACCTTTGTAATCGGGCGAGTTTCCACTTTCAGATGCAACAGGAATTTCTCGAGTTCGTCATTCCGTTCGCGAGATATGGGAGTTTGCATTTAAGGAATGGTTGAGAAACCATCAAAATTTTCGCAAGTCTGATTCCCGAAACCAATAACTACAAAGGCCTAGGGGAAAAATACACATACCATTGTAATCGGGCGAGTTTCTACTTTCAGATGCAACAGGAATTTCTCGAGTTCGTCAATCCGTTTGCGAGATATGGGAGTTTGAAGATAAGGAATGGATGAGAAACAATCAAAATTTTCGCAAGTCTGATACTCGAAACCAATAACTACTATGGCCTAGGGGAAAAATACACATACCGTTGTAATTGGGCGAGATCCTGCTTTCAGATGCAGCAGGAATTTCTCGAGTTCGTCCATTCGTTCGCGAGATATGGGAGTTTGAAGTTAAGGATGGTTGAGAAACCACAAAAATTTTCGCTGATGTGATACTCGAAACCAATAACTGGAATGGCCTAGTGGAAAAGTACACATACCGTTGAAATCGGGCGAGTTTCTGCTTTCAGATGCAATAGGAATTTCTCGTGTTCGTCAATCCGTTCGCGAGATATGGGAGTTTGAAGATAAGGAATGGATGAGAAACCATCAAAATTTTCGCAAGTCTGATACTCGAAACCAAAACTACAATGGCATAGGGGAAAAATACACATGCCGTTGTAATCGGGCGAGTTTCTACTTTCAGATGCAACCGAAATTTCTCGAGCTCGTCAATCCGTTCGCGAGATATGGGAGTTTGAAGTAAAGGAACGCTTTAGAAACCATCAAAATTTTCGCAAGTCTGATGCTCGAAACCAATAACTACTATGGCCCAGGGCAAAATTACACATACCGTTGTAATCGGGCGAGTTTCTGGTTTCAGATGCATTAGGAATTTTTGGGTTAGGTCAATCCGTTCGCGAGATATGGGAGTTTGAAGCTAAGAAATGGTTGAGAAGACAACAAATTTTTCGCAATTCTGCTGCTCCAAACGCTTAACCAGAATGGCCTAGGGAAAAAATACACATACCGTTGTAATCGGGCGAGTTTCCACTTTCACACGCAACAGGAATTTTTGGCTTAGGTCAATCCGTTCGCGAGATATGGGAGTTTGAAGCCAAGAAATGGTTGAGAAGGCAACAAATTTTTCGCAATTCTGCTGCTCCAAACGCTTAACCAGCATGGGCTAGGGAAAAAATACACATACCATTGTAATCCGGCGAGCTTCTACTTTCAGATGCAACAGGAATTTTTGGGTTAGGTCAAACCGTTCGCGAGATATGGGAGTTTGAAGACAAGAAATGGTTGAGAAGGCAAAAAATTTTTCGCAATTCTGCTGCTCCAAACGCTTAACCAGTATGGCTTAGGGAAAAAATACACGTACCGCTGTAATCGGGCGAGTTTCTACTTTCAGATGCAATAGGAATTTTTGGGTTAGGTCAATCCGTTCGCGAGATATGGGAGTTTGAAGCCAAGAAATGGTTGAAAAGGCAAAAAATTTTTCGCAATTCTAATGCTCCAAACGCTTAATCAGAATGGCCTAGGAAAAAATAAAGATACCGTTGTAATCGGGCGAGGTTCTACTTTCAGATGCAATAGGAATTTTTGGGTTAGCTCAATCCGTTCGCGAGATATGGGAGTTTGAAGCTAAGAAATGGTTGAGAAGACAACAAATTTTTCGCAATTCTGCTGCTCCAAACGCTTAACCAGAACGGCCTAGGGAAAAAATACACATACCGTTGTAATCGGGCGAGTTTCCACTTTCACACGCAACAGGAATTTTTGGCTTAGGTCAATCCGTTCGCGAGATATGGGAGTTTGAAGCCAAGAAATGGTTGCGAAGGCAACAAATTTTTCGCAATTCTGCTGCTCCAAACGCTTAACCAGCATGGGCTAGGGAAAAAATACACATACCATTGTAATCCGGCGAGCTTCTACTTTCAGATGCAACAGGAATTTTTGGGTTAGGTCAATCCGTTCGCGAGATATGGGAGTTTGAAGCCAAGAAATGGTTGAGAAGGCAACAAATTTTCCGCAATTCTGCTGCTCCAAACGCTTAACCAGAGTGCGCTAGGGAAAAAATACACATACCGTTGTAATCGGGCGAGTTTCCACTTTCACACGCAACAGGAATTTTTGGGTTAGGTCAATCCGTTCGCGAGATATGGGAGTTTGAAGCTAAGAAATGGTTAAGAAGAGAACAAAGTTTTCGCACTTCTGCTGCTCCAAACGCTTAACCAGAATGGCCTAGGGAAGAAATACACATACCGCTGTAATCGGGCGAGTTTCTACTTTCAGATGCAATAGGAATTTTTCGGTTAGGACAATCCGTTCGCGAGATATGGGAGTTTGAAGCCAAGAAATGGTTGAGAAGGCAAAAAATTTTTCGCAATTCTGCTGCTCCAAACGCTTAACCAGAATGGCCTAGGGAAAAAATACACATACCGCTGTAATCGGGCGAGTTTCTACTTTCAGACGCAGCAGGAATTTTTGGGTTTGGTCAATCCGTTCGCGAGATATGGGACTTTGAAGCTAAGAAATGGTTGAGAAGGCAACAAATTTTTCGCAATTCTGCTGCTCCAAACACTTAACCAGCATGGGCTAGGGAGAAAATACACATACCGTTGTAATCGGGCGAGCTTCTACTTTCAGATGCAAGAGGAATTTTTGGGTTAGGTCAATCCGTTCGCGAGATATGGGAGTTTGAAGACAAGAAATGGTTGAGAAGGCAAAAAATTTTTCGCAATTCTGCTGCTCCAAACGCTTAACCAGAATGGCCTCGGGAAAAAATACACGTACCGCTGTAATCGGGCGAGTTTCTACTTTCAGAAGCAACAGGAATTTTTGGGTTATGTCAGTCCGTTCGCGAGATATGGGAGTTTGAAACCAAGAAATTGTCGAGAAGTCAAAAAATTTTTCGCAATTCTGCTGCTCCAAACTCTTAACCAGAAAGGCCTAGGGAAAAAATACACGTACCGCTGTAATCGAGCGAGTTTCTACTTTCAGATGCAATAGGAATTTTTGGGTTAGGTCAATCCGTTCGCGAGATATGGGAGTTTGAAGCTAAGAAATGGTTAAGAAGAGAACAAAGTTTTCGCACTTCTGCTGCTCCAAACGCTTAACCAGAATGGCCTAGGGAAAAAATACACATACTGTTGTAATCGGGGGAGTTTTTACATTCTGGCGCAGCAGGAATTTTTGGGTTTGGTCAATCCGTTCGCGAGATATGGGAGTTTGAAGCCAAGAAATGGTTGAGAAGGCAAAAAATTTTTCGCAATTCTGCTGCTCCAAACGCTTAACCAGAGTGGCCTAGGGAAAAAATACACATACTGTTGTAATCGGGCGAGTTTCTACTTTCAGAAGCAATAGGAATTTTTGGGTTAGTTCAATCCGTTCGCGAGATATGGGACTTTGAAGCTAAGAAATGGTTGAGAAGACAACAAATTTTTCCGCAATTCCGATGCTCCAAACGCTTAACCAGAATGGCCTAAGGGATAAATTCACGTACCGTTGTAATCGGGCGAGTTTCTACTTTCAGAAGCAATAGGAATTTTTGGGTTAGTTCAATCCGTTCGCGAGATATGGGACTTTGAAGCTAAGAAATGTTTGAGAAGACAACAAATTTTTCGCAATTCTGATGCTCCAAACGCTTAACCAGAATGGGCTAGGGAAAAAATACACATACCGTTGTAATCGGGCGAGTTTCCACTTTCACACGCAACAGGAATTTTTGGCTTAGGTCAATCCGTTCGCGAGATATGGGAGTTTGAAGCCAAGAAATGGTTGAGAAGGCAACAAATTTTCCGCAATTCTGCTGCTCCAAACGCTTAACCAGAGTGCGCTATGGAAAAAATACACATACCGTTGTAATCGGGCGAGTTTCTACTTTCAGATGCAACAGGAATTTTTGGGTTAGGTCAATCCGTTCGCGAGATATGGGAGTTTGATGCCAAGAAATGGTTGAGAACGCAAAAAATTTTTCGCAATTCTGCTGCTACAAACGCTTAACCAGAATGGCCTAGGAAAAAAATACACATACCGTTGTAATCGGGCGAGTTTCTACTTTCAGATGCAATAGGAATTTTTGGGTTAGGTCAATCCGTTCGCGAGATATGGGACTTTGAAACTAAGAAATGGTTGACAAAACAATAAATTTTTCGCACTTCTGCTGCTCCAATCGCTTAACCAGAATGGCCTAAGGGATAAATTCACGTACCGTTGTAATCGGGCGAGTTTCTACTTTCAAATGCAATAGGAATTTTTGGGTTACGTCAATCCGTTCGCGAGATATGGGAGTTTGAAGCTAAGAAATGGTTGAGAAGAGAAGAAATTTTTCGCAATTCTGCTGCTCCAAACGCTTAACCAGAATGGCCTAGGGAAAAAATACGCATACCCTTGTAATCGGGCGAGTTTCTACTTCCAGAAGCAGCAGGAATTTTTGGGTTTGGTCAATCCGTTCGCGAGATATGGGACTTTGAAGCTAAGAAATGGTTGAGAAGGCAACAAATTTTTCGCAATTCTGCTGCTCCAAACGCTTAACCAGCATGGGCTAGGGAAAAAATACACATACCATTGTAATCCGGCGAGCTTCTACTTTCAGATGCAACAGGAATTTTTGGGTTAGGTGAAACCGTTCGCGAGATATGGGAGTTTGAAGACAAGAAATGTTTGAGAAGGCAAAAAATTTTTCCCAATTCTGCTGCTCCAAACGCTTAACCAGTATGGCTTAGGGAAAAAATACACGTACCGCTGTAATCGGGCGAGTTTCTACTTTCAGATGCAATAGGAATTTTTGGGTTAGGTCAATCCGTTCGCGAGATATGGGAGTTTGAAGCCAAGAAATGGTTGAGAAGGCAAAAAATTTTTCGCAATTCTAATGCTCCAAACGCTTAATCAGAATGGCCTAGGAAAAAATAAGAATACCGTTGTAATCTGTCGAGTTTCTACTTTCAGACGCAACAGGAATTTTTGGGTTAGGTCAGTCCGTTCGCGAGATATGGGAGTTTGAAGCCAAGAAATTGTTGAGAAGGCAAAACATTTTTCGCAATTCTGCTGTTCCAAACGCTTAACCGGAATGGCCCAGGGAAAAAATACACATACCGTTGTAATCGGGCGAGGTTCTACTTTCAGATGCAATAGGAATTTTTGGGTTAGGTCAATCCGTTCGCGAGATATGGGAGTTTGAAGCTAAGAAATGGTTGAGAAGACAACAAATTTTTCGCAATTCTGCTGCTCCAAACGCTTAACCAGAATGGCCTAGGGAAAAAATACACATACCGTTGTAATCGGGCGAGTTTCCACTTTCACACGCAACAGGAATTTTTGGCTTAGGTCAATCCGTTCGCGAGATATGGGAGTTTGAAGCCAAGAAATGGTTTAGAAGGCAACAAATTTTCCGCAATTCTGCTGCTCCAAACGCTTAACCAGAGTGCGCTAGGGAAAAAATACACATACCGTTGTAATCGGGCGAGTTTCCACTTTCACACGCAACAGGAATTTTTGGGTTAGGTCAATCCGTTCGCGAGATATGGGAGTTTGAAGCTAAGAAATGGTTAAGAAGAGAACAAAGTTTTCGCACTTCTGCTGCTCCAAACGCTTAACCAGAATGGCCTAGGGAAAAAATACACATACTGTTGTAATCGGGCGAGTTTCTACATTCTGGCGCAGCAGGAATTTTTGGGTTTGGTCAATCCGTTCGCGAGATATGGGAGTTTGAAGCCAAGAAATGGTTGAGAAGGCAAAAAATTTTTCGCAATTCTGCTGCTCCAAACGCTTAACCAGAGTGGCCTAGGGAAAAAATACACATACCGTTGTAATCGGGCGAGTTTCTACTTTCAGAAGCAATAGGAATTTTTGGGTTAGTTCAATCCGTTCGCGAGATATGGGACTTTGAAGCTAAGAAATGGTTGAGAAGGCAACAAATTTTTCGCAATTCTGCTGCTCCAAACGCTTAACCAGCATGGGCTAGGGAGAAAATACACATACCGTTGTAACCGGGCGAGTTTCCACTTTCACACGCAACAGGAATTTTTGGCTTAGGTCAATCCGTTCGCGAGATATGGGAGTTTGAAGTCAAGAAATGGTTGAGAAGGCAACAAATTTTCCGCAATTCTGCTGCTCCAAACGCTTAACCAGAGTGCGCTATGGAAAAAATACACATACCGTTGTAATCGGGCGAGTTTCTACTTTCAGATGCAACAGGAATTTTTGGGTTAGGTCAATCCGTTCGCGAGATATGGGAGTTTGATGCCAAGAAATGGTTGAGAAGGCAAAAAATTTTTCGCAATTCTGCTGCTCCAAACGCTTAACCAGAGTGGCCTAGGGAAAAAATACACATACCGTTGTAATCGGGCGAGTTTCTACTTTCAGAAGCAATAGGAATTTTTGGGTTAGTTCAATCCGTTCGCGAGATATGGGACTTTGAAGCTAAGAAATGGTTGAGAAGGCAACAAATTTTTCGCAATTCTGCTGCTCCAAACGCTTAACCAGCATGGGCTAGGGAGAAAATACACATACCGTTGTAACCGGGCGAGCTTCTACTTTCAGATGCAAGAGGAATTTTTGGGTTAGGTCAATCCGTTCGCGAGATATGGGAGTTTGAAGACAAGAAATGGTTGAGAAGGCAAAAAATTTTTCGCAATTCTGCTGCTCCAAACGCTTAACCAGAATGGCCTCGGGAAAAAATACACATACCGCTGTAATCGGACGAGTTTCTACTTTCAGATGCAGTAGGAATTTTTGGGTTAGGTCAATCCGTTCGCGAGATATGGGAGTTTGAAGCCAAGAAATGGTTGAGAAGGCAAAAAATTTTCGCAATTCAGCTGCTCCAAACGCTTACCCAGAATGGCCTAGGGAAAAAATACACATACCGTTGTAACCGGGCGAGTTTCTACTTTCAGACGCAACAGGAATTTTTGCGTTATGTCAGTCCGTTCGCGAGATATGGGAGTTTGAAACCAAGAAATTGTCGAGAAGTCAAAAAATTTTTCGCAATTCTGCTGCTCCAAAATCTTAACCAGAATGGCCTAGGGAAAAAATACACGTACCGCTGTAATCGAGCGAGTTTCTACTTTCAGATGCAATAGGAATTTGTTGGGTTAGGTCAATCCGTTCGCGAGATATGGGAGTTTGAGGCTAAGAAATGGTTAAGAAGAGAACAAAGTTTTCGCACTTCTGCTGCTCCAAACGCTTAACCAGAATGGCCTAGGGAAGAAATACACATACTGTTGTAATCGGGGGAGTTTCTACATGCTGGCGCAGCAGGAATTTTTGGGTTTGGTCAATCCGTTCGCGAGATATGGGACTTTGAAGCTAAGAAATGTTTGAGAAGACAACAAATTTTTCCGCAATTCCGATGCTCCAAACGCTTAACCAGAATGGGCTAGGGAAAAAATACACATACCGTTGTAATCGGGCGAGTTTCCACTTTCACACGCAACAGGAATTTTTGGCTTAGGTCAATCCGTTCGCGAGATATGGGGCTTTGAAGCTAAGAAATGGTTGACAAAACAATAAATTTTTCGCACTTCTGCTGCTCCAATCGCTTAACCAGAATGGCCTAAGGGATAAATTCACGTACCGTTGAAATCGGGCGAGTTTCCACTTTCACACGTAACAGGAATTTTTGGCTTAGGTCAATCCGTTCGCGAGATATGGGAGTTTGAAGCCAAGAAATGGTTGAGAAGGCAAAAAATTTTTCGCAATTCTAATGCTCCAAACGCTTAACCAGAATGGCCTAGGGAAAAAATACACATACCGTTGTAATCGGGCGAGTTTCTACTTTCAGATGTAACAGCAATTTTTGGGTTAGGTCAATCCGTTCGCGAGATATGGGAGTTTGAAGCTAAGAAATGGTTGAGAAGACAACAAATTTTTCGCAATTCTGCTGCTCCAAACGCTTAACCAGTATGGCCTAGGGAAAAAATACACGTACCGCTGTAATCGGGCGAGTTTCTACTTTCAGATGCAATAGGAATTTTTCGGTTAGGACAATCCGTTCGCGAGATATGGGAGTTTGAAGCCAAGAAATGGTTGAGAAGGCAAGAAATTTTTCGCAATTCTGCTGCTCCAAACGCTTAACCAGAATGGCCTAGGGAAAAAATACACATACCGCTGTAATCGGGCGAGTTTCTACTTTCAGACGCAGCAGGAATTTTTGGGTTTGGTCAATCCGTTCGCGAGATATGGGACTTTGAAGCTAAGAAATGGTTGAGAAGGCAACAAATTTTTCGCAATTCTGCTGCTCCAAACGCTTAACCAGCATGGGCTAGGGAGAAAATACACATACCGTTGTAATCGGGCGAGCTTCTACTTTCAGATGCAGTAGGAATTTTTGGGTTAGGTCAATCCGTTCGCGAGATATGAGAGTTTGAAGCCAAGAAATGGTTGAGAAGGCAAAAAATTTTCGCAATTCAGCTGCTCCAAACGCTTACCCAGAATGGCCTAGGGAAAAAATACACATACCGTTGTAACCGGGCGAGTTTCTACTTTCAGACGCAACAGGAATTTTTGGGTTATGTCAGTCCGTTCGCGAGATATGGGAGTTTGAAACCAAGAAATTGTCGAGAAGTCAAAAAATTTTTCGCAATTCTGCTGCTTCAAACTCTCAACCAGAATGGCCTAGGGAAAAAATACACGTACCGCTGTAATCGAGCGAGTTTCTACTTTCAGATGCAATAGGAATTTTTAGGTTAGGTCAATCCGTTCGCGAGATATGGGAGTTTGAAGCCAAGAAATGGTTGAGAAGGCAACAAATTTTCCGCAATTCTGCTGCTCCAAACGCTTAACCAGAGTGCGCTATGGAAAAAATACACATACCGTTGCAATCGAGCGAGTTTCTACTTTCAGATGCAACAGGAATTTTTGGGTTAGGTCAATCCGTTCGCGAGATATGGGAGTTTGATGCCAAGAAATGGTTGAGAACGCAAAAAATTTTTCGCAATTCTGCTGCTACAAACGCTTAACCAGATTGGCCTAGGAAAAAAATACACATACCGTTGTAATCGGGCGAGTTTCTACTTTCAGATGCAATAGGAATTTTTGGGTTAGGTCAATCCGTTCGCGATATATGGGACTTTGAAGCTAAGAAATGGTTGACAAAACAATAAATTTTTCGCACTTCTGCTGCTCCAATCGCTTAACCAGAATGGCCTAAGGGATAAATTCACGTACCGTTGTAATCGGGCGAGTTTCTACTTTCAAATGCAATAGGAATTTTTGGGTTACGTCAATCCGTTCGCGAGATATGGGATTTTGAAGCTAAGAAATGGTTGAGAAGAGAAGAAATTTTTCGCAATTCTGCTGCTCCAAACGCTTAACCAGAATGGCCTAGGGAAAAAATACGCATACCCTTGTAATCGGGCGAGTTTCTACTTCCAGAAGCAGCAGGAATTTTTGGGTTTGGTCAATCCGTTCGCGAGATACGGGACTTTGAAGCTAAGAAATGGTTGAGAAGGCAACAAATTTTTCGCAATTCTGCTGCTCCAAACGCTTAACCAGCATGGGCTAGGGAAAAAATACACATACCATTGTAATCCGGCGAGCTTCTACTTTCAGATGCAACAGGAATTTTTGGGTTAGGTCAAACCGTTCGCGAGATATGGGAGTTTGAAGACAAGAAATGGTTGAGAAGGCAAAAAATTTTTCGCAATTCTGCTGCTCCAAACGCTTAACCAGTATGGCTTAGGGAAAAAATACACGTACCGCTGTAATCGGGCGAGTTTCTACTTTCAGATGCAATAGGAATTTTTGGGTTAGGTCAATCCGTTCGCGAGATATGGGAGTTTGAAGCCAAGAAATGGTTGAGAAGGCAAAAAATTTTTCGCAATTCTAATGCTCCAAACGCTTAATCAGAATGGCCTAGGAAAAAATAAAAATACCGTTGTAATCGGTCGAGTTTCTACTTTCAGACGCAACAGGAATTTTTGGGTTAGGTCAGTCCGTTCGCGAGATATGGGAGTTTGAAGCCAAGAAATTGTTGAGAAGGCAAAACATTTTTCGCAATTCTGCTGCTCCAAACGCTTAACCAGAATGGCCTAGGGAAAAAATACACGTACCGCTGTAATCGGGCGAGTTTCTACTTTCAGATGCAGTAGGAATTTTTGGGTTTGGTCAATCCGTTAGCGAGATATGGGAGTTTGAAGACAAGCAATGGTTGAGAAGGCAAAAAATTTTTCGCAATTCTGCTGCTCCAAACGCTTAACCAGAATGGCCTAGGGAAAAAATACACGTACCGCTGTAATCGGGCGAGTTTCTACTTTCAGATGCAGTAGGAATATTTGGGTTAGGTCAATCCGTTCGCGAGATATGGTAGTTTGAAGCCAAGAAATGGTTGAGAAGGCAAAAAATTTTTCGCAATTCTGCTGCTCCAAACGCTTAACCAGAATGGCCTAGGGGAAAAATACACATACCGATGTAATCGGGCGGCTTTCTACTTTCAGATGTAACAGGAATTTTTGGGTTTGGTCAATCCGTTCGCGAGATATGGGACTTTGAAGCTAAGAAATGGTTGAGAAGGCAAAAAATTTTTGGCAATTCTGCTGCTCCAAACGCTTAACCAGAATGGCCTAGGGAAAAAATAAACGTACCGCTGTAATAGGGCGAGTTTCTACTTTCAGATGCAATAGGAATTTTTGGGTTACGTCAATCCGTTCGCGAGATATGGAAGTTTGAAGCCAAGAAATGGTTGAGAAGGCAAAAAATTTTTCGCAATTCTAATGCTCCAAACGCTTAACCAGAATGGCCTAGGGAAAAAATACACATACCGTTGTAATCGGGCGAGTTTCTACTTTCAGACGCAACAGGAATTTTTGGGTTAGGTCAGTCCGTTCGCGAGATATGGGAGTTTGAAACCAAGAAATTGTTGAGAAGCCAAAACATTTTTCGCAATTCTGCTGCTCCAAACACTTAACCAGAATGGCCTAGGGAAAAAATACACATACCGTTGTAATCGGGCGAGTTTCTACTTTCAGATGTAACAGCAATTTTTGGGTTAGGTCAATACGTTCGCGAGATATGGGAGTTTGAAGCTAAGAAATGGTTGAGAAGACAACAAATTTTTCGCAATTCTGCTGCTCCAAACGCTTAACCAGTATGGCCTAGGGAAAAAATACACGTACCGCTGTAATCGGGCGAGTTTCTACTTTCAGATGCAATAGGAATTTTTCGGTTAGGACAATCCGTTCGCGAGATATGGGAGTTTGAAGCCAAGAAATGGTTGAGAAGGCAAAAAATTTTTCGCAATTCTGCTGCTCCAAACGCTTAACCAGAATGGCCTAGGGAAAAAAACACGTACCGCTGTAATCGGGCGAGTTTCTACTTTCAGATGCAATAGGAATTTTTGGGTTACGTCAATCCGTTCGCGAGATATGGGAGTTTGAAGCCAAGAAATGGTTGAGAAGGCAAACAATTTTTCGCAATTCTAATGCTCCAAACGCTTAACCAGTATGGCTTAGGGAAAAAATACACATACCGTTGTAATCGGGCGAGTTTCTACTTTCAGATGCAGCAGGAATTTCTCGAGTTCGTCAATCCGTTCGCGAGATATGGGAGTTTGAAATTAAGGAATGGTTGAGAAACAATCAAAATTTTCGCAAGTCTGATACTCGAAACCAATAACTACTATGGCCTAGGGCAAAAATACACGTACCGTTGTAATCGGGCGAGTTTCTGCTTTCAGATGCAATAGGAATTTCTCGAGTTCGTCAATCCGTTCGCAAGATATGGGAGTTTGAAGTTAAGGAATGTTTGAGAAACAATCAAAATTTTCGCAAGACTGATACACGAAACCAATAACTACTATTGCCTAGGGCAAAAATACACATACCGTTGTAATCGGGCGAGTTTCTACTTTCAGATGCAATAGGAACTTCTCGAGTTCGTCAATCCGTTCGCAAGATATGGGAGTTTGAAGTTAAGGAATGGTTGAGAAACAATCAAAATTTTCGCTGGTCTGATACTCGAAACCAATAACTGGAATGGCCTAGGGGAAAAGTACATACACCATTGTAATCGGGCGAGTTTCTGCTTTCAGATGCAACAGGAATTTCTCGAGTTCGTCAATCCGTTCGCGAGATATGGGAGTTTGCATTTAAGGAATGGTTGAGAAACCATCAAAATTTTCGCAAGTCTGATTCACGAAACCAATAACTACAAATGCCTAGGGGAAAAATATACATACCTTTGTAATCGGGCGAGTTTCCACTTTCAGATGCAACAGGAATTTCTCGAGTTCGTCATTCCGTTCGCGAGATATGGGAGTTTGCATTTAAGGAATGGTTGAGAAACCATCAAAATTTTCGCAAGTCTGATTCCCGAAACCAATAACTACAAAGGCCTAGGGGAAAAATACACATACCATTGTAATCGGGCGAGTTTCTACTTTCAGATGCAACAGGAATTTCTCGAGTTCGTCAATCCGTTTGCGAGATATGGGAGTTTGAAGATAAGGAATGGATGAGAAACAATCAAAATTTTCGCAAGTCTGATACTCGAAACCAATAACTACTATGGCCTAGGGGAAAAATACACATACCGTTGTAATTGGGCGAGATCCTGCTTTCAGATGCAGCAGGAATTTCTCGAGTTCGTCCATTCGTTCGCGAGATATGGGAGTTTGAAGTTAAGGATGGTTGAGAAACCACAAAAATTTTCGCTGATCTGATACTCGAAACCAATAACTGGAATGGCCTAGTGGAAAAGTACACATACCGTTGAAATCGGGCGAGTTTCTGCTTTCAGATGCAATAGGAATTTCTCGTGTTCGTCAATCCGTTCGCGAGATATGGGAGTTTGAAGATAAGGAATGGATGAGAAACCATCAAAATTTTCGCAAGTCTGATACTCGAAACCAATAACTACTATGGCCTAGGGCAAAAATACACATACCGTTGCAATCGGGCGAGTTTCTGCTTTTAGATGCAATAGGAATTTCTCGAGTTCGTCAATCCGTTCGCAAGATATGGGAGTTTGAAGTTAAGGAATGGTTGAGTAACCATAAAAAATTTCGCTGGTCTGATACTCGAAATCAATAACTGGAATAGCCTAGGGGAAAAGTACACACACCATTGTAATGGGGCGAGTTTCTACTTTCAGATGCAACAGGAATTTCTCGAGTTCGTCAATCCGTTCGCGAGATATGGGAGTTTGAAGTTAAGGAATAGTTGAGAGACCATCAAAATTTTCGCAAGTCTGATACTCGAAACCAATAACTACTATGGCCTAGGGGAAAAGTACACACACCGTTGAAATCGGGCGAGTTTCTACTTTCAGATGCAACAGGAATTTCTCGAGTTCGTTAATCCGTTCGCGAGATATGGGAGTTTGAAGTTAAGGAATGGTTGAGAAACCATCAAAATTTTCGCTGATCTGATACTCGAAACCAATAACTGGAATGGCCTAGGGGAAAAGTACACATACCCTTGAAATCGGGCGAGTTTCTGCTTTCAGATGCAATAGGAGTTTCTCGTGTTCGTCAATCCGTTCGCGAGATATGGGAGTTTGAATTAAGGAATGGTTGAGAAACCATCAAAATTTACGCGATCCTGATACCAGAAACCAATAACTACAAAGGCCTAGGGCAAAAATACACACACCATTGTAATCGGGCGAGTTTCTACTTTCAGATGCAACTGGAATTTCTCGCGTTCGTCATTCCGTTCGCGAGATATGGGAGTTCGAAGTTAAGGAATGGTTGAGAAACCACCAAAATTTTCGCTGATTTGATACTCGAAACCAATAACTGGAATGGCCTAGGGGAAACGTACACATACCGTTGAAATCGGGCGAGTTTCTGCTTTCAGATGCAATAGGAATTTCTGGAGTTCGTCATTCCGTAAGCGTGACATGGGAGTTTGAAGTTAAGGAATGATTGAGAAACTATCAAAATTTACGCATGTCTGATACTCGAAACCAAAACTACAATGGCATAGGGGAAAAATACACATGCCGTTGTAATCGGGCGAGTTTCTACTTTCAGATGCAACCGAAATTTCTCGAGCTCGTCAATCCGTTCGCGAGATATGGGAGTTTGAAGTAAAGGAACGCTTTAGAAACCATCAAAATTTTCGCAAGTCTGATGCTCGAAACCAATAACTACTATGGCCCAGGGCAAAATTACACATACCGTTGTAATCGGGCGAGTTTCTGGTTTCAGATGCATTAGGAATTTTTGGGTTAGGTCAATCCGTTCGCGAGATATGGGAGTTTGAAGCTAAGAAATGGTTGAGAAGACAACAAATTTTTCGCAATTCTGCTGCTCCAAACGCTTAACCAGAATGGCCTAGGGAAAAAATACACATACCGTTGTAATCGGGCGAGTTTCCACTTTCACACGCAACAGGAATTTTTGGCTTAGGTCAATCCGTTCGCGAGATATGGGAGTTTGAAGCCAAGAAATGGTTGAGAAGGCAACAAATTTTTCGCAATTCTGCTGCTCCAAACGCTTAACCAGCATGGGCTAGGGAAAAAATACACATACCATTGTAATCCGGCGAGCTTCTACTTTCAGATGCAACAGGAATTTTTGGGTTAGGTCAAACCGTTCGCGAGATATGGGAGTTTGAAGACAAGAAATGGTTGAGAAGGCAAAAAATTTTTCGCAATTCTGCTGCTCCAAACGCTTAACCAGTATGGCTTAGGGAAAAAATACACGTACCGCTGTAATCGGGCGAGTTTCTACTTTCAGATGCAATAGGAATTTTTGGGTTAGGTCAATCCGTTCGCGAGATATGGGAGTTTGAAGCCAAGAAATGGTTGAAAAGGCAAAAAATTTTTCGCAATTCTAATGCTCCAAACGCTTAATCAGAATGGCCTAGGAAAAAATAAAGATACCGTTGTAATCGGGCGAGGTTCTACTTTCAGATGCAATAGGAATTTTTGGGTTAGCTCAATCCGTTCGCGAGATATGGGAGTTTGAAGCTAAGAAATGGTTGAGAAGACAACAAATTTTTCGCAATTCTGCTGCTCCAAACGCTTAACCAGAATGGCCTAGGGAAAAAATACACATACCGTTGTAATCGGGCGAGTTTCCACTTTCACACGCAACAGGAATTTTTGGCTTAGGTCAATCCGTTCGCGAGATATGGGAGTTTGAAGCCAAGAAATGGTTGCGAAGGCAACAAATTTTTCGCAATTCTGCTGCTCCAAACGCTTAACCAGCATGGGCTAGGGAAAAAATACACATACCATTGTAATCCGGCGAGCTTCTACTTTCAGATGCAACAGGAATTTTTGGGTTAGGTCAATCCGTTCGCGAGATATGGGAGTTTGAAGCCAAGAAATGGTTGAGAAGGCAACAAATTTTCCGCAATTCTGCTGCTCCAAACGCTTAACCAGAGTGCGCTAGGGAAAAAATACACATACCGTTGTAATCGGGCGAGTTTCCACTTTCACACGCAACAGGAATTTTTGGGTTAGGTCAATCCGTTCGCGAGATATGGGAGTTTGAAGCTAAGAAATGGTTAAGAAGAGAACAAAGTTTTCGCACTTCTGCTGCTCCAAACGCTTAACCAGAATGGCCTAGGGAAGAAATACACATACCGCTGTAATCGGGCGAGTTTCTACTTTCAGATGCAATAGGAATTTTTCGGTTAGGACAATCCGTTCGCGAGATATGGGAGTTTGAAGCCAAGAAATGGTTGAGAAGGCAAAAAATTTTTCGCAATTCTGCTGCTCCAAACGCTTAACCAGAATGGCCTAGGGAAAAAATACACATACCGCTGTAATCGGGCGAGTTTCTACTTTCAGACGCAGCAGGAATTTTTGGGTTTGGTCAATCCGTTCGCGAGATATGGGACTTTGAAGCTAAGAAATGGTTGAGAAGGCAACAAATTTTTCGCAATTCTGCTGCTCCAAACACTTAACCAGCATGGGCTAGGGAGAAAATACACATACCGTTGTAATCGGGCGAGCTTCTACTTTCAGATGCAAGAGGAATTTTTGGGTTAGGTCAATCCGTTCGCGAGATATGGGAGTTTGAAGAAAAGAAATGGTTGAGAAGGCAAAAAATTTTTCGCAATTCTGCTGCTCCAAACGCTTAACCAGAATGGCCTCGGGAAAAAATACACGTACCGCTGTAATCGGGCGAGTTTCTACTTTCAGAAGCAACAGGAATTTTTGGGTTATGTCAGTCCGTTCGCGAGATATGGGAGTTTGAAACCAAGAAATTGTCGAGAAGTCAAAAAATTTTTCGCAATTCTGCTGCTCCAAACTCTTAACCAGAAAGGCCTAGGGAAAAAATACACGTACCGCTGTAATCGAGCGAGTTTCTACTTTCAGATGCAATAGGAATTTTTGGGTTAGGTCAATCCGTTCGCGAGATATGGGAGTTTGAAGCTAAGAAATGGTTAAGAAGAGAACAAAGTTTTCGCACTTCTGCTGCTCCAAACGCTTAACCAGAATGGCCTAGGGAAAAAATACACATACTGTTGTAATCGGGGGAGTTTTTACATTCTGGCGCAGCAGGAATTTTTGGGTTTGGTCAATCCGTTCGCGAGATATGGGAGTTTGAAGCCAAGAAATGGTTGAGAAGGCAAAAAATTTTTCGCAATTCTGCTGCTCCAAACGCTTAACCAGAGTGGCCTAGGGAAAAAATACACATACTGTTGTAATCGGGCGAGTTTCTACTTTCAGAAGCAATAGGAATTTTTGGGTTAGTTCAATCCGTTCGCGAGATATGGGACTTTGAAGCTAAGAGATGGTTGAGAAGACAACAAATTTTTCCGCAATTCCGATGCTCCAAACGCTTAACCAGAATGGCCTAAGGGATAAATTCACGTACCGTTGTAATCGGGCGAGTTTCTACTTTCAGAAGCAATAGGAATTTTTGGGTTAGTTCAATCCGTTCGCGAGATATGGGACTTTGAAGCTAAGAAATGTTTGAGAAGACAACAAATTTTTCGCAATTCTGATGCTCCAAACGCTTAACCAGAATGGGCTAGGGAAAAAATACACATACCGTTGTAATCGGGCGAGTTTCCACTTTCACACGCAACAGGAATTTTTGGCTTAGGTCAATCCGTTCGCGAGATATGGGAGTTTGAAGCCAAGAAATGGTTGAGAAGGCAACAAATTTTCCGCAATTCTGCTGCTCCAAACGCTTAACCAGAGTGCGCTATGGAAAAAATACACATACCGTTGTAATCGGGCGAGTTTCTACTTTCAGATGCAACAGGAATTTTTGGGTTAGGTCAATCCGTTCGCGAGATATGGGAGTTTGATGCCAAGAAATGGTTGAGAACGCAAAAAATTTTTCGCAATTCTGCTGCTACAAACGCTTAACCAGAATGGCCTAGGAAAAAAATACACATACCGTTGTAATCGGGCGAGTTTCTACTTTCAGATGCAATAGGAATTTTTGGGTTAGGTCAATCCGTTCGCGAGATATGGGACTTTGAAACTAAGAAATGGTTGACAAAACAATAAATTTTTCGCACTTCTGCTGCTCCAATCGCTTAACCAGAATGGCCTAAGGGATAAATTCACGTACCGTTGTAATCGGGCGAGTTTCTACTTTCAAATGCAATAGGAATTTTTGGGTTACGTCAATCCGTTCGCGAGATATGGGAGTTTGAAGCTAAGAAATGGTTGAGAAGAGAAGAAATTTTTCGCAATTCTGCTGCTCCAAACGCTTAACCAGAATGGCCTAGGGAAAAAATACGCATACCCTTGTAATCGGGCGAGTTTCTACTTCCAGAAGCAGCAGGAATTTTTGGGTTTGGTCAATCCGTTCGCGAGATATGGGACTTTGAAGCTAAGAAATGGTTGAGAAGGCAACAAATTTTTCGCAATTCTGCTGCTCCAAACGCTTAACCAGCATGGGCTAGGGAAAAAATACACATACCATTGTAATCCGGCGAGCTTCTACTTTCAGATGCAACAGGAATTTTTGGGTTAGGTGAAACCGTTCGCGAGATATGGGAGTTTGAAGACAAGAAATGTTTGAGAAGGCAAAAAATTTTTCCCAATTCTGCTGCTCCAAACGCTTAACCAGTATGGCTTAGGGAAAAAATACACGTACCGCTGTAATCGGGCGAGTTTCTACTTTCAGATGCAATAGGAATTTTTGGGTTAGGTCAATCCGTTCGCGAGATATGGGAGTTTGAAGCCAAGAAATGGTTGAGAAGGCAAAAAATTTTTCGCAATTCTAATGCTCCAAACGCTTAATCAGAATGGCCTAGGAAAAAATAAGAATACCGTTGTAATCTGTCGAGTTTCTACTTTCAGACGCAACAGGAATTTTTGGGTTAGGTCAGTCCGTTCGCGAGATATGGGAGTTTGAAGCCAAGAAATTGTTGAGAAGGCAAAACATTTTTCGCAATTCTGCTGTTCCAAACGCTTAACCGGAATGGCCCAGGGAAAAAATACACATACCGTTGTAATCGGGCGAGGTTCTACTTTCAGATGCAATAGGAATTTTTGGGTTAGGTCAATCCGTTCGCGAGATATGGGAGTTTGAAGCTAAGAAATGGTTGAGAAGACAACAAATTTTTCGCAATTCTGCTGCTCCAAACGCTTAACCAGAATGGCCTAGGGAAAAAATACACATACCGTTGTAATCGGGCGAGTTTCCACTTTCACACGCAACAGGAATTTTTGGCTTAGGTCAATCCGTTCGCGAGATATGGGAGTTTGAAGCCAAGAAATGGTTGAGAAGGCAACAAATTTTCCGCAATTCTGCTGCTCCAAACGCTTAACCAGAGTGCGCTAGGGAAAAAATACACATACCGTTGTAATCGGGCGAGTTTCCACTTTCACACGCAACAGGAATTTTTGGGTTAGGTCAATCCGTTCGCGAGATATGGGAGTTTGAAGCTAAGAAATGGTTAAGAAGAGAACAAAGTTTTCGCACTTCTGCTGCTCCAAACGCTTAACCAGAATGGCCTAGGGAAAAAATACACATACTGTTGTAATCGGGCGAGTTTCTACATTCTGGCGCAGCAGGAATTTTTGGGTTTGGTCAATCCGTTCGCGAGATATGGGAGTTTGAAGCCAAGAAATGGTTGAGAAGGCAACAAATTTTCCGCAATTCTGCTGCTCCAAACGCTTAACCAGAGTGCGCTAGGGAAAAAATACACATACCGTTGTAATCGGGCGAGTTTCCACTTTCACACGCAACAGGAATTTTTGGCTTAGGTCAATCCGTTCGCGAGATATGGGAGTTTGAAGTCAAGAAATGGTTGAGAAGGCAACAAATTTTCCGCAATTCTGCTGCTCCAAACGCTTAACCAGAGTGCGCTATGGAAAAAATACACATACCGTTGTAATCGGGCGAGTTTCTACTTTCAGATGCAACAGGAATTTTTGGGTTAGGTCAATCCGTTCGCGAGATATGGGAGTTTGATGCCAAGAAATGGTTGAGAAGGCAAAAAATTTTTCGCAATTCTGCTGCTCCAAACGCTTAACCAGAGTGGCCTAGGGAAAAAATACACATACCGTTGTAATCGGGCGAGTTTCTACTTTCAGAAGCAATAGGAATTTTTGGGTTAGTTCAATCCGTTCGCGAGATATGGGACTTTGAAGCTAAGAAATGGTTGAGAAGGCAACAAATTTTTCGCAATTCTGCTGCTCCAAACGCTTAACCAGCATGGGCTAGGGAGAAAATACACATACCGTTGTAACCGGGCGAGCTTCTACTTTCAGATGCAAGAGGAATTTTTGGGTTAGGTCAATCCGTTCGCGAGATATGGGAGTTTGAAGACAAGAAATGGTTGAGAAGGCAAAAAATTTTTCGCAATTCTGCTGCTCCAAACGCTTAACCAGAATGGCCTCGGGAAAAAATACACATACCGCTGTAATCGGACGAGTTTCTACTTTCAGATGCAGTAGGAATTTTTGGGTTAGGTCAATCCGTTCGCGAGATATGGGAGTTTGAAGCCAAGAAATGGTTGAGAAGGCAAAAAATTTTCGCAATTCAGCTGCTCCAAACGCTTACCCAGAATGGCCTAGGGAAAAAATACACATACCGTTGTAACCGGGCGAGTTTCTACTTTCAGACGCAACAGGAATTTTTGCGTTATGTCAGTCCGTTCGCGAGATATGGGAGTTTGAAACCAAGAAATTGTCGAGAAGTCAAAAAATTTTTCGCAATTCTGCTGCTCCAAAATCTTAACCAGAATGGCCTAGGGAAAAAATACACGTACCGCTGTAATCGAGCGAGTTTCTACTTTCAGATGCAATAGGAATTTGTTGGGTTAGGTCAATCCGTTCGCGAGATATGGGAGTTTGAGGCTAAGAAATGGTTAAGAAGAGAACAAAGTTTTCGCACTTCTGCTGCTCCAAACGCTTAACCAGAATGGCCTAGGGAAGAAATACACATACTGTTGTAATCGGGGGAGTTTCTACATGCTGGCGCAGCAGGAATTTTTGGGTTAGTTCAATCCGTTCGCGAGATATGGGACTTTGAAGCTAAGAAATGGTTGAGAGGACAACAAATTTTTCGCAATTATGATGCTCCAAACGCTTAACCAGAATGGGCTAGGGAAAAAATACACATACCGTTGTAATCGGGCGAGTTTCCACTTTCACACGCAACAGGAATTTTTGGCTTAGGTCAATCCGTTCGCGAGATATGGGGCTTTGAAGCTAAGAAATGGTTGACAAAACAATAAATTTTTCGCACTTCTGCTGCTCCAATCGCTTAACCAGAATGGCCTAAGGGATAAATTCACGTACCGTTGAAATCGGGCGAGTTTCCACTTTCACACGTAACAGGAATTTTTGGCTTAGGTCAATCCGTTCGCGAGATATGGGAGTTTGAAGCCAAGAAATGGTTGAGAAGGCAAAAAATTTTTCGCAATTCTAATGCTCCAAACGCTTAACCAGAATGGCCTAGGGAAAAAATACACATACCGTTGTAATCGGGCGAGTTTCTACTTTCAGATGTAACAGCAATTTTTGGGTTAGGTCAATCCGTTCGCGAGATATGGGAGTTTGAAGCTAAGAAATGGTTGAGAAGACAACAAATTTTTCGCAATTCTGCTGCTCCAAACGCTTAACCAGTATGGCCTAGGGAAAAAATACACGTACCGCTGTAATCGGGCGAGTTTCTACTTTCAGATGCAATAGGAATTTTTCGGTTAGGACAATCCGTTCGCGAGATATGGGAGTTTGAAGCCAAGAAATGGTTGAGAAGGCAAGAAATTTTTCGCAATTCTGCTGCTCCAAACGCTTAACCAGAATGGCCTAGGGAAAAAATACACATACCGCTGTAATCGGGCGAGTTTCTACTTTCAGACGCAGCAGGAATTTTTGGGTTTGGTCAATCCGTTCGCGAGATATGGGACTTTGAAGCTAAGAAATGGTTGAGAAGGCAACAAATTTTTCGCAATTCTGCTGCTCCAAACGCTTAACCAGCATGGGCTAGGGAGAAAATACACATACCGTTGTAATCGGGCGAGCTTCTACTTTCAGATGCAAGAGGAATTATTGGGTTAGGTCAATCCGTTCGCGAGATATGGGAGTTTGAAGACAAGAAATGGTTGAGAAGGCAAAAAATTTTTCGCAATTCTGCTGCTCCAAACGCTTAACCAGAATGGCCACGGGAAAAAATACACGTACCGCTGTAATCGGGCGAGTTTCTACTTTCAGATGCAGTAGGAATTTTTGGGTTAGGTCAATCCGTTCGCGAGATATGAGAGTTTGAAGCCAAGAAATGGTTGAGAAGGCAAAAAATTTTCGCAATTCAGCTGCTCCAAACGCTTACCCAGAATGGCCTAGGGAAAAAATACACATACCGTTGTAACCGGGCGAGTTTCTACTTTCAGACGCAACAGGAATTTTTGGGTTATGTCAGTCCGTTCGCGAGATATGGGAGTTTGAAACCAAGAAATTGTCGAGAAGTCAAAAAATTTTTCGCAATTCTGCTGCTTCAAACTCTCAACCAGAATGGCCTAGGGAAAAAATACACGTACCGCTGTAATCGAGCGAGTTTCTACTTTCAGATGCAATAGGAATTTTTAGGTTAGGTCAATCCGTTCGCGAGATATGGGAGTTTGAAGCCAAGAAATGGTTGAGAAGGCAACAAATTTTCCGCAATTCTGCTGCTCCAAACGCTTAACCAGAGTGCGCTATGGAAAAAATACACATACCGTTGTAATCGGGCGAGTTTCTACTTTCAGATGCAACAGGAATTTTTGGGTTAGGTCAATCCGTTCGCGAGATATGGGAGTTTGATGCCAAGAAATGGTTGAGAACGCAAAAAATTTTTCGCAATTCTGCTGCTACAAACGCTTAACCAGATTGGCCTAGGAAAAAAATACACATACCGTTGTAATCGGGCGAGTTTCTACTTTCAGATGCAATAGGAATTTTTGGGTTAGGTCAATCCGTTCGCGATATATGGGACTTTGAAGCTAAGAAATGGTTGACAAAACAATAAATTTTTCGCACTTCTGCTGCTCCAATCGCTTAACCAGAATGGCCTAAGGGATAAATTCACGTACCGTTGTAATCGGGCGAGTTTCTACTTTCAAATGCAATAGGAATTTTTGGGTTACGTCAATCCGTTCGCGAGATATGGGATTTTGAAGCTAAGAAATGGTTGAGAAGAGAAGAAATTTTTCGCAATTCTGCTGCTCCAAACGCTTAACCAGAATGGCCTAGGGAAAAAATACGCATACCCTTGTAATCGGGCGAGTTTCTACTTCCAGAAGCAGCAGGAATTTTTGGGTTTGGTCAATCCGTTCGCGAGATACGGGACTTTGAAGCTAAGAAATGGTTGAGAAGGCAACAAATTTTTCGCAATTCTGCTGCTCCAAACGCTTAACCAGCATGGGCTAGGGAAAAAATACACATACCATTGTAATCCGGCGAGCTTCTACTTTCAGATGCAACAGGAATTTTTGGGTTAGGTCAAACCGTTCGCGAGATATGGGAGTTTGAAGACAAGAAATGGTTGAGAAGGCAAAAAATTTTTCGCAATTCTGCTGCTCCAAACGCTTAACCAGTATGGCTTAGGGAAAAAATACACGTACCGCTGTAATCGGGCGAGTTTCTACTTTCAGATGCAATAGGAATTTTTGGGTTAGGTCAATCCGTTCGCGAGATATGGGAGTTTGAAGCCAAGAAATGGTTGAGAAGGCAAAAAATTTTTCGCAATTCTAATGCTCCAAACGCTTAATCAGAATGGCCTAGGAAAAAATAAAAATACCGTTGTAATCGGTCGAGTTTCTACTTTCAGACGCAACAGGAATTTTTGGGTTAGGTCAGTCCGTTCGCGAGATATGGGAGTTTGAAGCCAAGAAATTGTTGAGAAGGCAAAACATTTTTCGCAATTCTGCTGCTCCAAACGCTTAACCAGAATGGCCTAGGGAAAAAATACACGTACCGCTGTAATCGGGCGAGTTTCTACTTTCAGATGCAGTAGGAATTTTTGGGTTTGGTCAATCCGTTAGCGAGATATGGGAGTTTGAAGACAAGCAATGGTTGAGAAGGCAAAAAATTTTTCGCAATTCTGCTGCTCCAAACGCTTAACCAGAATGGCCTAGGGAAAAAATACACGTACCGCTGTAATCGGGCGAGTTTCTACTTTCAGATGCAGTAGGAATATTTGGGTTAGGTCAATCCGTTCGCGAGATATGGTAGTTTGAAGCCAAGAAATGGTTGAGAAGGCAAAAAATTTTTCGCAATTCTGCTGCTCCAAACGCTTAACCAGAATGGCCTAGGGGAAAAATACACATACCGATGTAATCGGGCGGCTTTCTACTTTCAGATGTAACAGGAATTTTTGGGTTTGGTCAATCCGTTCGCGAGATATGGGACTTTGAAGCTAAGAAATGGTTGAGAAGGCAAAAAATTTTTGGCAATTCTGCTGCTCCAAACGCTTAACCAGAATGGCCTAGGGAAAAAATAAACGTACCGCTGTAATAGGGCGAGTTTCTACTTTCAGATGCAATAGGGATTTTTGGGTTAGGTCAATCCGTTCGCGAGATATGGGAGTTTGAAGCCAAGAAATGGTTGAGAAGGCAGAAAATTTTTCGCAATTCTGCTGCTCCAAACCCTTAACCAGAATGGCCTAGGGAAAACATACACGTACCGCTGTAATCGAGCGAGTTTCTAATTTCAGATGCAATAGGAATTTTTGGGTTAGGTCAATCCGTTCGCGAGATATGGTAGTTTGAAGCCAAGAAATGGTTGAGAAGGCAAAACATTTTTCGCAATTCTGCTGCTCCAAACGCTTAACCAGAATGGGCTAGGGAAAAAATACACATACCGTTGTAATCGGTCGAGTTTCTACTTTCAGACGCAACAGGAATTTTTGGGTTAGGTCAGTCCGTTCGCGAGATATGGGAGTTTGAAACCAAGAAATTGTTGAGAAGGCAAAACATTTTTCACAATTCTGCTGCTCCAAACGCTTAACCGGAATGGCCCAGGGAAAAAATACACATACCGTTGTAATCGGGCGAGTTTCTACTTTCAGATGTAACAGCAATTTTTGGGTTAGGTCAATCCGTTCGCGAGATATGGGAGTTTGAAGCTAAGAAATGGTTGAGAAGACAACAAATTTTTCGCAATTCTGCTGCTCCAAACGCTTAACCAGTATGGCTTAGGGAAAAAATACACGTTCCGCTGAAATCGGGCGAGTTTCTACTTTCAGATGCAATAGGAATTTTTGGGTTAGGTCAATCCGTTCGCGAGATATGGGAGTTTGAAGCCAAGAAATGGTTGAGAAGGCAAAAAATTTTTCGCAATTCTAATGCTCCAAACGCTTAATCAGAATGGCCTAGGAAAAAATACACATACCGTTGTAATCGGTCGAGTTTCTACTTTCAGACGCAACAGGAATTTTTGGGTTAGGTCAGTCCGTTCGCGAGATATGGGAGTTTGAAGCCAAGAAATGGTTGAGAAGGCAAAAAATTTTTCGCAATTCTGCTGCTCCAAACGCTTAACCGGAATGGCCCAGGGAAAAAATACACATACCGTTGTAATCGGGCGAGTTTCTACTTTCAGATGTAACAGCAATTTTTGGGTTAGGTCAATCCGTTCGCGAGATATGGGAGTTTGAAGCTAAGAAATGGTTGAGAAGACAACAAATTTTTCGCAATTCTGCTGCTCCAAACGCTTAACCAGAATGGCCTAGGGAAAAAATACGCATACCGTTGTAATCGGGCGAGTTTCTACTTCCAGACGCAGCAGGAATTTTTGGGTTTGGTCAATCCGTTCGCGAGATATGGGACTTTGAAGCTAAGAAATGGTTGAGAAGGCAAAAAATTTTTCGCAATTCTGCTGCTCCAAACGCTTAACCGGAATGGCCCAGGGAAAAAATACACATACCGTTGTAATCGGGCGAGTTTCTACTTTCAGATGTAACAGCAATTTTTGGGTTAGGTCAATCCGTTCGCGAGATATGGGAGTTTGAAGCTAAGAAATGGTTGAGAAGACAACAAATTTTTCGCAATTCTGCTGCTCCAAACGCTTAACCAGAATGGCCTAGGGAAAAAATACGCATACCGTTGTAATCGGGCGAGTTTCTACTTTCAGACGCAGCAGGAATTTTTGGGTTTGGTCAATCCGTTCGCGAGATATGGGACTTTGAAGCTAAGAAATGGTTGAGAAGGCAAAAAATTTTTCGCAATTCTGCTGCTCCAAACGCTTAACCAGAATGGCCTAGGGAAAAAATAAACGTACCGCTGTAATAGGGCGAGTTTCTACTTTCAGATGCAATAGGGATTTTTGGGATAGGTCAATCCGTTCGCGAGATATGGGAGTTTGAAGCCAAGAAATGGTTGAGAAGGCAAAAAATTTTTCGCAATTCTGCTGCTCCAAACGCTTAACCAGAATGGCCTAGGGAAAAAATACACGTACCGCTGTAATCGAGCGAGTTTCTACTTTCAGATGCAATAGGAATTTTTGGGTTAGGTCAATCCGTTCGCGAGATATGGGAGTTTGAAGCCAAGAAATGTTTGAGAAGGCAAAAAATTTTTCGCAATTCTGCTGCTCCAAACGCTTAACCAGAATGGCCCAGGGAAAAAATACACACACCGTTGTAATCCGGCGAGTTTCTACTTTCAGATGCAACAGGAATTTTTGGGTTAGGTCAATCCGTTCGCGAGATATTGGAGTTTGAAGCCAAGAAATGGTTGAAAAGGCAAAAAATTTTTCGCAATTCTGCTGCTCCTAAAGCTTAACCAGAATGGCCTAGGGAAAAATACACATACCATTGTAATCCGGCGAGATTCTACTTTCAGATGCAACAGCAATTTTTGGGTTAGGTCAAACCGTTCGCGAGATATGGGAGTTTGAAGACAAGAAATGGTTGAGAAGGCAAAAAATTTTTCGCAATTCTGCTGCTCCAAACGCTTAACCAGAATGGCCTAGGGAAAAAATACACGTACCGCTGTAATCGGGCGAGTTTCTACTTTCAGATGCAATAGGAATTTTTGGGGTAGGTCAGTCCGTTCGCGAGATATGGGAGTTTGAAACCAAGAAATTGTTGAGAAGGCAAAACATTTTTCGCAATTCTGCTGCTCCAAACGCTTAACCGGAATGGCCCAGGGAAAAAATACACATACCGTTGTAATCGGGCGAGTTTCTACTTTCAGACGTAACAGCAATTTTTGGGTTAGGTCAAACCGTTCGCGAGATATGGGAGTTTGAAGCTAAGAAATGGTTGAGAAGACAACAAATTTTTCGCAATTCTGCTGCTCCAAACGCTTAACCAGTATGGCTTAGGGAAAAAATACACGTTCCGCTGTAATCGGGCGAGTTTCTACTTTCAGATGCAATAGGAACTTTTGGGTTAGGTCAATCCGTTCGCGAGATATGGGAGTTTGAAGCCAAGAAATGGTTGAGAAGGCAAAAAATTTATCGCAATTCTAATGCTCCAAACGCTTAATCAGAATGGCCTAGGAAAAAATACACATACCGTTGTAATCGGTCGAGTTTCTACTTTCAGACGCAACAGGAATTTTTGGGTTAGGTCAGTCCGTTCGCGAGATATGGGAGTTTGAAACCAAGAAATTGTTGAGAAGGCAAAACATTTTTCGCAATTCTGCTGCTCCAAACGCTTAACCAGAATGGCCTAGGGAAAAAATACGCATACCGTTGTAATCGGGCGAGTTTCTATTTTCAGACGCAGCAGGAATTTTTGGGTTTGGTCAATCCGTTCGCGAGATATGGGAGTTTGAAGCTAAGAAATGTTTGAGAAGACAACAAATTTTTCGCAATTCTGCTGCTCCAAACGCTTAACCAGTATGGCCTAGAGAAAAAATACACGTACCGCTGTAATCGGGCGAGTTTCTACTTTCAGATGCAATAGGAATTTTTCGGTTAGGACAATCCGTTCGCGAGATATGGGAGTTTGAAGCCAAGAAATGGTTGAGAAGGCAAAAAATTTTTCGCAATTCTGCTGTTCCAAACGCTTAACCAGAATGGCCTAGGGAAAAAAAACACGTACCGCTGTTATCGGGCGAGTTTCTACTTTCAGATGCAATAGGAATTTTTGGGTTACGTCAATCCGTTCGCGAGATATGGAAGTTTGAAGCCAAGAAATGGTTGAGAAGGCAAAAAATTTTTCGCAATTCTAATGCTCCAAACGCTTAACCAGAATGGCCTAGGGAAAAAATACACATACCATTGTAATCGGGCGAGTTTCTACTTTCAGACGCAACAGGAATTTTTGGGTTAGGTCAGTCCGTTCGCGAGATATGGGAGTTTGAAACCAAGAGATTGTTGAGAAGCCAAAACATTTTTCGCAATTCTGCTGCTCCAAACACTTAACCAGAATGGCCTAGGGAAAAAATACACATACCGTTGTAATCGGGCGAGTTTCTACTTTCAGATGTAACAGCAATTTTTGGGTTAGGTCAATCCGTTCGCGAGATATGGGAGTTTGAAGCTAAGAAATGGTTGAGAAGACAACAAATTTTTCGCAATTCTGCTGCTCCAAACGCTTAACCAGCATGGGCTAGGGAAAAAATACACATACCATTGTAATCCGGCGAGCTTCTACTTTCAGATGCAACAGGAATTTTTGGGTTAGGTCAAACCGTTCGCGAGATATGGGAGTTTGAAGACAAGAAATGGTTGAGAAGGCAAAAAATTTTTCGCAATTCTGCTGCTCCAAACGCTTAACCAGTATGGCTTAGGGAAAAAATACACGTACCGCTGTAATCGGGCGAGTTTCTACTTTCAGATGCAATAGGAATTTTTGGGTTAGGTCAATCCGTTCGCGAGATATGGGAGTTTGAAGCCAAGAAATGGTTGAGAAGGCAAAAAATTTTTCGCAATTCTAATGCTCCAAACGCTTAATCAGAATGGCCTAGGAAAAAATAAAAATACCGTTGTAATCGGTCGAGTTTCTACTTTCAGACGCAACAGGAATTTTTGGGTTAGGTCAGTCCGTTCGCGAGATATGGGAGTTTGAAGCCAAGAAATTGTTGAGAAGGCAAAACATTTTTCGCAATTCTGCTGCTCCAAACGCTTAACCGGAATGGCCCAGGGAAAAAATACACATACCGTTGTAATCGGGCGAGTTTCTACTTTCAGATGCAATAGGAATTTTTGGGTTAGGTCAATCCGTTCGCGAGATATGGGGGTCTGAAGCTAAGAAATGGTTGAGAAGACAACAAATTTTTCGCAATTCTGCTGCTCCAAACGCTTAACCAGAATGGCCTAGGGAAAAAATACACGTACCGCTGTAATCGGGCGAGTTTCTACTTTCAGATGCAGTAGGAATTTTTGGGTTTGGTCAATCCGTTCGCGAGATATGGGAGTTTGAAGACAAGCAATGGTTGAGAAGGCAAAAAATTTTTCGCAATTCTGCTGCTCCAAACGCTTAACCAGAATGGCCCAGGGAAAAAATACACACACCGTTGTAATCCGGCGAGTTTCTACTTTCAGATGCAACAGGAATTTTTGGGTTAGGTCAATCCGTTCGCGAGATATTGGAGTTTGAAGCCAAGAAATGGTTGAGAAGGCAAAAAATTTTTCGCAATTCTGCTGCTCCTAAAGCTTAACCAGAATGGCCTAGGGAAAAAATACACATACCATTGTAATCCGGCGAGATTCTACTTTCAGATGCAACAGCAATTTTTGGGTTAGGTCAAACCGTTCGCGAGATATGGGAGTTTGAAGACAAGAAATGGTTGAGAAGGCAAAAAATTTTTCGCAATTCTGCTGCTCCAAACGCTTAACCAGAATGGCCTAGGGAAAAAATACACGTACCGCTGTAATCGAGCGAGTTTCTACTTTCAGATGCAATAGGAATTTTTGGGTTAGGTCAATCCGTTCGCGAGATATGGGAGTTTGAAGCCAAGAAATGGTTGAGAAGGCAAAAAATTTTTCGCAATTCTGCTGTTCCAAACGCTTAACCAGAATGGCCTAGGGAAAAAAAACACGTACCGCTGTTATCGGGCGAGTTTCTACTTTCAGATGCAATAGGAATTTTTGGGTTACGTCAATCCGTTCGCGAGATATGGAAGTTTGAAGCCAAGAAATGGTTGAGAAGGCAAAAAATTTTTCGCAATTCTAATGCTCCAAACGCTTAACCAGAATGGCCTAGGGAAAAAATACACATACCGTTGTAATCGGGCGAGTTTCTACTTTCAGACGCAACAGGAATTTTTGGGTTAGGTCAGTCCGTTCGCGAGATATGGGAGTTTGAAACCAAGAGATTGTTGAGAAGCCAAAACATTTTTCGCAATTCTGCTGCTCCAAACACTTAACCAGAATGGCCTAGGGAAAAAATACACATACCGTTGTAATCGGGCGAGTTTCTACTTTCAGATGTAACAGCAATTTTTGGGTTAGGTCAATCCGTTCGCGAGATATGGGAGTTTGAAGCTAAGAAATGGTTGAGAAGACAACAAATTTTTCGCAATTCTGCTGCTCCAAACGCTTAACCAGTATGGCCTAGGGAAAAAGTACACGTACCGCTGTAATCGGGCGAGTTTCTACTTTCAGATGCAATAGGAATTTTTCGGTTAGGACAATCCTTTCGCGAGATATGGGAGTTTGAAGC
This sequence comes from Ptiloglossa arizonensis, assembly GCF_051014685.1. Taxonomy (NCBI): domain Eukaryota; kingdom Metazoa; phylum Arthropoda; class Insecta; order Hymenoptera; family Colletidae; genus Ptiloglossa; species Ptiloglossa arizonensis. The sequence continues at coordinate 177,956 of NW_027478769.1, read as the reverse complement.
CAAGAAATGGTTGAGAAGGCAAAAAATTTTTCGCAATTCTGCTGTTCCAAACGCTTAACCAGAATGGCCTAGGGAAAAAAAACACGTACCGCTGTAATCGGGCGAGTTTCTACTTTCAGATGCAATAGGAATTTTTGGGTTACGTCAATCCGTTCGCGAGATATGGGAGTTTGAAGCCAAGAAATGGTTGAGAAGGCAAAAAATTTTTCGCAATTCTAATGCTCCAAACGCTTAACCAGTATGGCTTAGGGAAAAAATACACAAACCGTTGTAATCGGGCGAGTTTCTACTTTCAGATGCAGAAGGAATTTCTCGAGTTCGTCAATCCGTTCGCGAGATATGGGAGTTTGAAATTAAGGAATGGTTGAGAAACAATCATAATTTTCGCAAGTCTGATACTCGAAACCAATAACTACTATGGCCTAGGGCAAAAATACACGTACCGTTGTAATCGGGCGAGTTTCTGCTTTCAGATGCAATAGGAATTTCTCGAGTTCGTCAATCCGTTCGCAAGATATGGGAGTTTGAAGTAAAGAATGTTTGAGAAACAATAAAAATTTTCGCCTGTCTGATACACGAAACCAATAACTACTATTGCCTAGGGCAAAAATACACATACCGTTGTAATCGGGCGAGTTTCTACTTTCAGATGCAATAGGAATTTCTCGAGTTCGTCAATCCGTTCGCGAGATATGGGAGTTTGCATTTAAGGAATGGTTGAGAAACCATCAAAATTTTCGCAAGTCTGATTCCCGAAACCAATAACTACAAAGGCCTAGGGGAAAAATATACGTACCTTTGTAATCGGGCGAGTTTCCACTTTCAGATGCAACAGGAATTTCTCGAGTTCGTCATTCCGTGCGCGAGATATGGGAGTTTGCATTTAAGGAATGGTTGAGAAACCATCAAAATTTTCGCAAGTCTGATTCCCGAAACCAATAACTACAAAGGCCTAGGGGAAAAATACACATACCGTTGTAATCGGGCGAGTTTCTACTTTCAGATGCAACAGGAATTTCTCGAGTTCGTCAATCCGTTCGCGAGATATGGGAGTTTGAAGTTAAGGAATGGTTGAGAAACCATCAAAATTTTCGCTGGTCTGTTACTCGAAACCAATAACTGGAATGGCCTAGGAGAAAAGCACAAACACCATTGTAATGGGGCGAGTTTCTACTTTCAGATGCAACAGGAATATTTCGAGTTCGTCAATCCGTTCGCGAGATATGGGAGTTTGAAGTTATGGAATGGTTGAGAAACCATCAAAATTTTCGCAAGCCTGATACTCGAAACCAATAACTACAAATGCCTAGGGGAAAAATACACATACCGTTGTAATCGGGCGAGTTTCTGCTTTCAGATGCAACAGGAATTTCTCGAGTACGTCATTCCGTTCGCGAGATATGGGAGTTTGGAGTCATGGAATGGTTGAGAAACCATCAAAATTTTCGCAAGCCTGATACTCGAAACCAATAACTACAAAGGCCTAGGGGAAAAATACACATACCGTTGTAATCGGGCGAGTTTCTACTTTCAGATGCAGCAGGAATTTCTCGAGTTGGTCAATCCGTTCGCGAGATATGGGAGTTTGAAATTAAGGAATGGTTGAGAAACAATCAAAATTTTCGCAAGTCTGATACTCGAAACCAATAACTACTATGGCCTAGGGCAAAAATACACGTACCATTGTAACCGGGCGAGTTTCTGCTTTCAGATGCAATAGGAATTTCTCGAGTTCGTCAATCCGTTCGCAAGATGTGGGAGTTTGAAGTTAAGGAATGTTTGAGAAACAATCAAAATTTTCGCTGGTCTGATACTCGAAACCAATAACTGGAATGGCCTAGGGGAAAAGTACATACACCATTGTAATCGGGCGAGTTTCTGCTTTCAGATGCAACAGGAATTTCTCGAGTTCGTCAATCCGTTCGCGAGATATGGGAGTTTGCATTTAAGGAATGGTTGAGAAACCATCAAAATTTTCGCAAGTCTGATTCACGAAACCAATAACTACAAAGGCCTAGGGGAAAAATATACATACCTTTGTAATCGGGCGAGTTTCCACTTTCAGATGCAACAGGAATTTCTCGAGTTCGTCATTCCGTTCGCGAGATATGGGAGTTTGCATTTAAGGAATGGTTGAGAAACCATCAAAATTTTCGCAAGTCTGATTCCCGAAACCAATAACTACAAAGGCCTAGGGGAAAAATACACATACCATTGTAATCGGGCGAGTTTCTACTTTCAGGTGCAACAGGAATTTCTCGAGTTCGTCAATCCGTTTGCGAGATATGGGAGTTTGAAGTTAAGGAATGGTTGAGAAACAATCAAAATTTTCGCTGGTCTGATACTCGAAACCAATAACTGGAATGGCCTAGGGGAAAAGTACACGTACCCTTGAAATCGGGCGAGTTTCTGCTTTCAGATGCAATAGGAGTTTCTCGTGTTCGTCAATCCGTTCGCGAGATATGGGAGTTTGAATTAAGGAATGGTTGAGAAACCATCAAAATTTATGCGATCCTGATACCAGAAACCAATAACTACAAAGGCCTAGGGCAAAAATACACACACCATTGTAATCGGGCGAGTTTCTACTTTCAGATGCCACTGGAATTTCTCGCGTTCGTCATTCCGTTCGCGAGATATGGGAGTTCGAAGTTAAGGAATGGTTGAGAAACCACCAAAATTTTCGCTGATTTGATACTCGAAACCAATAACTGGAATGGCCTAGGGGAAACGTACACATACCGTTGAAATCGGGCGAGTTTCTGCTTTCAGATGCAATAGGAATTTTTGGGGTAGGTCAATCCGTTCGCGAGATATGGGAGTTTGAAACCAAGAAATTGTTGAGAAGGCAAAACATTTTTCGCAATTCTGCTGCTCCAAACGCTTAACCGGAATGGCCCAGGGAAAAAATACACATACCGTTGTAATCGGGCGAGTTTCTACTTTCAGACGTAACAGCAATTTTTGGGTTAGGTCAAACCGTTCGCGAGATATGGGAGTTTGAAGCTAAGAAATGGTTGAGAAGACAACAAATTTTTCGCAATTCTGCTGCTCCAAACGCTTAACCAGTATGGCTTAGGGAAAAAATACACGTTCCACTGTAATCGGGCGAGCTTCTACTTTCAGATGCAATAGGAATTTTTGGGTTAGGTCAATCCGTTCGCGAGATATGGGAGTTTGAAGCCAAGAAATGGTTGAGAAGGCAAAAAATTTATCGCAATTCTAATGCTCCAAACGCTTAATCAGAATGGCCTAGGAAAAAATACACATACCGTTGTAATCGGTCGAGTTTCTACTTTCAGACGCAACAGGAATTTTTGGGTTAGGTCAGTCCGTTCGCGAGATATGGGAGTTTGAAACCAAGAAATTGTTGAGAAGGCAAAACATTTTTCGCAATTCTGCTGCTCCAAACGCTTAACCGGAATGGCCCAGGGAAAAAATACACATACCGTTGTAATCGGGCGAGTTTCTACTTTCAGATGTAACAGCAATTTTTGGGTTAGGTCAATCCGTTCGCGAGATATGGGAGTTTGAAGCTAAGAAATGGTTGAGAAGACAACAAATTTTTCGCACTTCTGCTGCTCCAAACGCTTAACCAGAATGGCCTAGGGAAAAAATACGCATACCGTTGTAATCGGGCGAGTTTCTATTTTCAGACGCAGCAGGAATTTTTGGGTTTGGTCAATCCGTTCGAGAGATATGGAAGTTTGGAGCCAAGAAATGGTTGAGAAGGCAAAAAATTTTTCGCAATTCTAATGCTCCAAACGCTTAACCAGAATGGCCTAGGGAAAAAATACACATACCGTTGTAATCGGGCGAGTTTCTACTTTCAGACGCAACAGGAATTTTTGGGTTAGGTCAATCCGTTCGCGAGATATGGGAGTTTGAAGCTAAGAAATGGTTGAGAAGACAACAAATTTTTCGCACTTCTGCTGCTCCAAACGCTTAACCAGAATGGCCTAGGGAAAAAATACGCATACCGTTGTAATCGGGCGAGTTTCTATTTTCAGACGCAGCAGGAATTTTTGGGTTTGGTCAATCCGTTCGAGAGATATGGAAGTTTGGAGCCAAGAAATGGTTGAGAAGGCAAAAAATTTTTCGCAATTCTAATGCTCCAAACGCTTAACCAGAATGGCCTAGGGAAAAAATACACATACCGTTGTAATCGGGCGAGTTTCTACTTTCAGACGCAACAGGAATTTTTGGGTTAGGTCAGTCCGTTCGCGAGATATGGGAGTTTGAAACCAAGAAATTGTTGAGAAGCCAAAAAATTTTTCGCAATTCTGCTGCTCCAAACGCTTAACCAGAATGGCCTAGGGAAAAAATACACATACCGCTGTAATCGGTCGAGTTTCTACTTTCAGACGCAGCAGGAATTTTTGGGTTTGGTCAATCCGTTCGCGAGATATGGGACTTTGAAGCTAAGAAATGGTTGAGAAGGCAACAAATTTTTCGCAATTCTGCTGCTCCAAACGCTTAACCAGCATGGGCTAGGGAGAAAATACACATACCGTTGTAATCGGGCGAGTTTCTACTTTCAGACGCAACAGGAATTTTTGGGTTATGTCAGTCCGTTCGCGAGATATGGGAGTTTGAAGCCAAGAAATGGTTGAGAAGGCCAAAAATTTTTCGCAATTCTGCTGTTCCAAACGCTTAACCAGAATGGCCTAGGGAAAAAAAACACGTACCGCTGTAATCTGGCGAGTTTCTACTTTCAGATGCAATAGGAATTTTTGGGTTACGTCAATCCGTTCGCGAGATATGGGAGTTTGAAGCCAAGAAATGGTTGAGAAGGCAAACAATTTTTCGCAATTCTAATGCTCCAAACGCTTAACCAGTATGGCTTAGGGAAAAAATACACATACCGTTGTAATCGGGCGAGTTTCTACTTTCAGATGCAGCAGGAATTTCTCGAGTTCGTCAATCCGTTCGCAAGATATGGGAGTTTGAAATTAAGGAATGTTTGAGAAACAATCAAAATTTTCGCAAGTCTGATTCACGAAACCAATAACTACAAAGGCCTAGGGGAAAAATATACATACCTTTGTAATCGGGCGAGTTTCCACTTTCAGATGCAACAGGAATTTCTCGAGTTCGTCATTCCGTTCGCGAGATATGGGAGTTTGCATTTAAGGAATGGTTGAGAAGCCATCAAAATTTTCGCAAGTCTGATTCCCGAAACCAATAACTACAAAGGCCTAGGGGAAAAATACACATACCGTTGTAATCGGGCGAGTTTCTACTTTCAGATGCAACAGGAATTTCTCGAGTTCGTCAATCCGTTCGCGAGATATGGGAGTTTGAAGTTAAGGAAAGGTTGAGAAACCATCAAAATTTTCGCTGGTCTGTTACTCGAAACCAATAACTGGAATGGCCTAGGAGAAAAGCACAAACACCATTGTAATGGGGCGAGTTTCTACTTTCAGATGCAACAGGAATATTTCGAGTTCGTCAATCCGTTCGCGAGATATGGGAGTTTGATGTTATGGAAAGGTTGAGAAACCATCAAAATTTTCGCTGGTCTGTTACTCGAAACCAATAACTGGAATGGCCTAGGAGAAAAGCACAAACACCATTGTAATGGGGCGAGTTTCTACTTTCAGATGCAATAGGAATTTCTCGAGTTCGTCAATCCGTTCGCAAGATATGGGAGTTTGAAGTTAAGGAATGTTTGAGAAACAATCAAAATTTTCGCAAGTCTGATACACGAAACCAATAACTACTATTGCCTGGGGCAAAAATACACATACCGTTGTAATCGGGCGAGTTTCTGCTTTCAGATGCAACAGGAATTTCTCGAGTTCGTCAATCCGTTCGCGAGATATGGGAGTTTGCATTTAAGGAATGGTTGAGAAACCATCAAAATTTTCGCAAGTTTGATTCACGAAACCAATAACTACAAAGGCCTAGGGGAAAAATATACATACCTTTGTAAACGGGCGAGTTTCCACTTTCAGATGCAACAGGAATTTCTCGAGTTCGTCACTCCGTTCGCGAGATATGGGAGTTTGCATTTAAGGAATGGTTGAGAAACCATCAAAATTTTCGCAAGTCTGATTCCCGAAACCAATAACTACAAAGGCCTAGGGGAAAAATACACATACCATTGTAATCGGGCGAGTTTCTACTTTCAGATGCAACAGGAATTTCTCGAGTTCGTCAATCCGTTTGCGAGATATGGGAGTTTGAAGTTAAGGAATGGATGAGAAACAATCAAAATTTTCGCAAGTCTGATACTCGAAACCAATAACTACTATGGCCTAGGGGAAAAATACACATACCGTTGTAATCGGGCGAGATCCTGCTTTCAGATGCAGCAGGAATTTCTCGAGTTCGTCCATTCGTTCGCGAGATATGGGAGTTTGAAGTTAAGGATGGTTGAGAAACCACAAAAATTTTCGCTGATCTGATACTCGAAACCAATAACTGGAATGGCCTAGTGGAAAAGTACACATACCGTTGAAATCGGGCGAGTTTCTGCTTTCAGATGCAATAGGAATTTCTCGTGTTCGTCAATCCGTTCGCGAGATATGGGAGTTTGAAGATAAGGAATGGATGAGAAACCATCAAAATTTTCGCAAGTCTGATACTCGAAACCAATAACTACTATGGCCTAGGGCAAAAATACACATACCGTTGCAATCGGGCGAGTTTCTGCTTTTAGATGCAATAGGAATTTCTCGAGTTCGTCAATCCGTTCGCAAGATATGGGAGTTTGAAGTTAAGGAATGGTTGAGTAACCATAAAAAATTTCGCTGGTCTGATACTCGAAATCAATAACTGGAATAGCCTAGGGGAAAAGTACACACACCATTGTAATGGGGCGAGTTTCTACTTTCAGATGCAACAGGAATTTCTCGAGTTCGTCAATCCGTTCGCGAGATATGGGAGTTTGAAGTTAAGGAATAGTTGAGAGACCATCAAAATTTTCGCAAGTCTGATACTCGAAACCAATAACTACTATGGCCTAGGGGAAAAGTACACACACCGTTGAAATCGGGCGAGTTTCTACTTTCAGATGCAACAGGAATTTCTCGAGTTCGTTAATCCGTTCGCGAGATATGGGAGTTTGAAGTTAAGGAATGGTTGAGAAACCATCAAAATTTACGCGATCCTGATACCAGAAACCAATAACTACAAAGGCCTAGGGCAAAAATACACACACCATTGTAATCGGGCGAGTTTCTACTTTCAGATGCAACTGGAATTTCTCGCGTTCGTCATTCCGTTCGCGAGATATGGGAGTTCGAAGTTAAGGAATGGTTGAGAAACCACCAAAATTTTCGCTGATTTGATACACGAAACCAATAACTGGAATGGCCTAGGGGAAACGTACACATACCGTTGAAATCGGGCGAGTTTCTGCTTTCAGATGCAACAGGAATGTCTCGAGTTCGTCAATCCGTTCGCGAGATATGGGAGTTTGAAGTTAAGGAATGGTTGAGAAACCATCAAAATTTTCGCTGATCTGATACTCGAAACCAATAACTGGAATGGCCTAGGGGAAAAGTACACATACCCTTGAAATCGGGCGAGTTTCTGCTTTCAGATGCAATAGGAGTTTCTCGTGTTCGTCAATCCGTTCGCGAGATATGGGAGTTTGAATTAAGGAATGGTTGAGAAACCATCAAAATTTACGCGATCCTGATACCAGAAACCAATAACTACAAAGGCCTAGGGCAAAAATACACACACCATTGTAATCGGGCGAGTTTCTACTTTCAGATGCAACTGGAATTTCTCGCGTTCGTCATTCCGTTCGCGAGATATGGGAGTTCGAAGTTAAGGAATGGTTGAGAAACCACCAAAATTTTCGCTGATTTGATACTCGAAACCAATAACTGGAATGGCCTAGGGGAAACGTACACATACCGTTGAAATCGGGCGAGTTTCTGCTTTCAGATGCAATAGGAATTTCTGGAGTTCGTCATTCCGTAAGCGTGATATGGGAGTTTGAAGTTAAGGAATGATTGAGAAACCATCAAAATTTACGCATGTCTGATACTCGAAACCAAAACTACAATGGCATAGGGGAAAAATACACATTCCGTTGTAATCGGGCGAGTTTCTACTTTCAGATGCAACCGAAATTTCTCGAGCTCGTCAATCCGTTCGCGAGATATGGGAGTTTGAAGTAAAGGAACGCTTTAGAAACCATCAAAATTTTCGCAAGTCTGATGCTCGAAACCAATAACTACTATGGCCCAGGGCAAAATTACACATACCGTTGTAATCGGGCGAGTTTCTGATTTCAGATGCAAAAGGAATTTTTCGAGTTCGTCAATTCGTTCGCGAGATATGGGAGTTCGAAGGTAAGGAATGTTTGAGAAACCATCAAAATTTTCGCAAGCCTCATACCCGAAACCAATAACTACAAAGGCCGAGGGGAAAAATACACACACCGTTGTAATCGGGCGAGTTTCTACTTTCAGATGCAACAGGAATGTCTCGAGTTCGTCAATCCGTTCGCGAGATATGGGAGTTTGAAATTAAGGAATGGTTGAGAAACCATCAAAATTTTCGCCGGTCTGATACTCGAAACCAATAACTGGAATGGCTTAGGGGAAAAGTACACATACCGTTATAATCGGGCGAGTTTCTACTTTCAGATGCAACAGGAATTTCTCGAGTTCGTCAATCCGTTCGCGAGATATGGGAGTTTGAAGTTAAGGAATGGTTTAGAAACAATCAAAAATTTCGCTTGTCTGATACTCAAAACGAATAACTGGAATAGCCTAGGGGAAAAGTACACACACCATTGTAATGGGGCGAGTTTCTACTTTCAGATGCTACAGGAATGTCTCGAGTTCGTCAATCCGTTCGAGAGATATGGGAGTTTGAAGTTAAGGAATGGTTGAGAAACCATCAAAAATTTCGCTGGTCTGATACTCGAAATCAATAACTGGAATAGCCTAGGGGAAAAGTACACACACCATTGTAATGGGGCAAGTTTCTACTTTCAGATGCAACAGGAATATCTCGAGTTCGTCAGTCCGTTCGCGAGATATGGGAGTTTGTAGTTAAGGAATGGTTGAGAAACCATCAAAATTTTCGAAAGTCTGATACTCGAAACCAATAACAACTATGGCCTAGGGCAAAAATACACATACCGTTGTAATCCGGCGAGTTTCTGCTTTCAGATGCAATAGGAATTTCTCGAGTTCGTCAATCCGTAAGCTTGATATGGGAGTTTGAAGTTAAGGAATGGTTGAGAATCCATCAAAATTTTCGCATGTCTGATACTCGAAACCAATAACTACTATGGCCTAGGGGAAAAGTACACACACCGTTGAAATCGGGCGAGTTTCTACTTTCAGATGCAACAGGAATTTCTCGAGTTCGTCAATCCGTTCGCGAGATATGGGAGTTTGAAGTTAAGGAATGGTTTAGAAACAATCAAAAATTTCGCTGGTCTGATACTCAAAACCAATAACTGGAATAGCCTAGGGGAAAAGTACACACACCATTGTAATGGGGCGAGTTTCTACTTTCAGATGCTACAGGAATGTCTCGAGTTCGTCAATCCGTTCGCGAGATATGGGAGTTTGAAGTTAAGGAATGGTTGAGAAACCATCAAAAATTTCGCTGGTCTGATACTCGAAATCAATAACTGGAATAGCCTAGGCGAAAAGTACACACACCATTGTAATGGGGCAAGTTTCTACTTTCAGATGCAACAGGAATATCTCGAGTTCGTCAGTCCGTTCGCGAGATATGGGAGTTTGTAGTTAAGGAATGGTTGAGAAACCATCAAAATTTTCGAAAGTCTGATACTCGAAACCAATAACAACTATGGCCTAGGGCAAAAATACACATACCGTTGTAATCCGGCGAGTTTCTGCTTTCAGATGCAATAGGAATTTCTCGAGTTCGTCTATCCGTAAGCTTGATATGGGAGTTTGAAGTTAAGGAATGGTTGAGAATCCATCAAAATTTTCGCATGTCTGATACTCGAAACCAATAACTACTATGGCCTAGGGGAAAAGTACACACACCGTTGAAATCGGGCGAGTTTCTACTTTCAGATGCAACAGGAATTTCTCGAGTTCGTTAATCCGTTCGCGAGATATGGGAGTTTGAAGTTAAGGAATGGTTGAGAAACCATCAAAATTTTCGCTGATCTGATACTCGAAACCAATAACTGGAATGGCCTAGGTGAAAAGTACACATACCCTTGAAATCGGGCGAGTTTCTGCTTTCAGATGCAATAGGAGTTTCTCGTGTTCGTCAATCCGTTCGCGAGATATGGGAGTTTGAATTAAGGAATGGTTGAGAAACCATCAAAATTTACGCGATCCTGATACCAGAAACCAATAACTACAAAGGCCTAGGGCAAAAATACACACACCATTGTAATCGGGCGAGTTTCTACTTTCAGATGCAACTGGAATTTCTCGCGTTCGTCATTCCGTTCGCGAGATATGGGAGTTCGAAGTTAAGGAATGGTTGAGAAACCACCAAAATTTTCGCTGATTTGATACTCGAAACCAATAACTGGAATGGCCTAGGGGAAACGTACACATACCGTTGAAATCGGGCGAGTTTCTGCTTTCAGATGCAATAGGAATTTCTCGAGTTCGTCATTCCGTAAGCGTGATATGGGAGTTTGAAGTTAAGGAATGGTTGAGAAACCATCAAAATTTTCGCATGTCTGATACTCGAAACCAATAACTACAATGGCATAGGGGAAAAATACACATACCGTTGTAATCGGGCGAGTTTCTACTTTCAGATGCAACCGAAATTTCTCGAGCTCGTCAATCCGTTCGCGAGATATGGGAGTTTGAAGTTAAGGAACGCTTTAGAAACCATCAAAATTTTCGCAAGTCTGATGCTCGAAACCAATAACTACTATGGCCCAGGGCAAAATTACACATACCGTTGTAATCGGGCGAGTTTCTGATTTCAGATGCAAAAGGAATTTCTCGAGTTCGTCAATTCGTTCGCGAGATATGGGAGTTCGAAGGTAAGGAATGGTTGAGAAACCATCAAAATTTTCGCAAGCCTCATACCCCAAAGCAATAACTACAAAGGCCGAGGGGAAAAATACACACACCGTTGAAATCGGGCGAGTTTCTACTTTCAGATGCAACAGGAATGTCTCGAGTTCGTCAATCCGTTCGCGAGATATGGGAGTTTGAAGTTAAGGAATGGTTTAGAAACAATCAAAAATTTCGCTGGTCTGATACTCAAAACCAATAACTGGAATAGCCTAGGGGAAAAGTACACACACCATTGTAATGGGGCGAGTTTCTACTTTCAGATGCTACAGGAATGTCTCGAGTTCGTCAATCCGTTCGCGAGATATGGGAGTTTGAAGTTAAGGAATGGTTGAGAAACCATCAAAAATTTCGCTGGTCTGATACTCGAAACCAATAACAACTATGGCCTAGGGCAAAAATACACATACCGTTGTAATCCGGCGAGTTTCTGCTTTCAGATGCAATAGGAATTTCTCGAGTTCGTCAATCCGTAAGCTTGATATGGGAGTTTGAAGTTAAGGAATGGTTGAGAATCCATCAAAATTTTCGCATGTCTGATACTCGAAACCAATAACTACTATGGCCTAGGTGAAAAGTACACACACCGTTGAAATCGGGCGAGTTTCTACTTTCAGATGCAACAGGAATTTCTCGAGTTCGTCAATCCGTTCGCGAGATATGGGAGTTTGAAGTTAAGGAATGGTTTAGAAACAATCAAAAATTTCGCTGGTCTGATACTCGAAACCAATAACTGGAATGGCTTAGGGGAAAAGTACACATACCGTTATAATCGGGCGAGTTTCTACTTTCAGATGCAACAGGAATTTCTCGAGTTCGTCAATCCGTTCGCGAGATATGGGAGTTTGAAGTTAAGGAATGGTTTAGAAACAATCAAACATTTCGCTGGTCTGATACTCAAAACCAATAACTGGAATAGCCTAGGGGAAAAGTACACACACCATTGTAATGGGGCGAGTTTCTACTTTCAGCTGCTACAGGAATGTCTCGAGTTCGTCAATCCGTTCGCGAGATATGGGAGTTTGAAGTTAAGGAATGGTTGAGAAACCATCAAAAATTTCGCTGGTCTGATACTCGAAATCAATAACTGGAATAGCCTAGGGGAAAAGTACACACACCATTGAAATCGGGCGAGTTTCTGCTTTCAGATGCAATAGGAATTTCTCGTGTTCGTCAATCCGTTCGCGAGATATGGGAGTTTGAAGATAAGGCATGGATGAGAAACCATCAAAATTTTCGCAAGTCTGATACTCGAAACCAATAACTACTATGGCCTAGGGCAAAAATACACATACCGTTGCAATCGGGCGAGTTTCTGCTTTTAGATGCAATAGGAATTTCTCGAGTTCGTCAATCCGTTCGCAAGATATGGGAGTTTGAAGTTAAGGAATGGTTGAGTAACCATAAAAAATTTCGCTGGTCTGATACTCGAAATCAATAACTGGAATAGCCTAGGGGAAAAGTACACACACCATTGTAATGGGGCGAGTTTCTACTTTCAGATGCAACAGGAATTTCTCGAGTTCGTCAATCCGTTCGCGAGATATGGGAGTTTGAAGTTAAGGAATAGTTGAGAGACCATCAAAATTTTCGCAAGTCTGATACTCGAAACCAATAACTACTATGGCCTAGGGGAAAAGTACACACACCGTTGAAATCGGGCGAGTTTCTACTTTCAGATGCAACAGGAATTTCTCGAGTTCGTTAATCCGTTCGCGAGATATGGGAGTTTGAAGTTAAGGAATGGTTGAGAAACCATCAGAATTTTCGCTGATCTGATACTCGAAACCAATAACTGGAATGGCCTAGGGGAAAAGTACACATACCCTTGAAATCGGGCGAGTTTCTGCTTTCAGATGCAATAGGAGTTTCTCGTGTTCGTCAATCCGTTCGCGAGATATGGGAGTTTGAATTAAGGAATGAATGAGAAACCATCAAAATTTACGCGATCCTGATACCAGAAACCAATAACTACAAAGGCCTAGGGCAAAAATACACACACCATTGTAATCGGGCGAGTTTCTACTTTCAGATGCAACTGGAATTTCTCGCGTTCGTCATTCCGTTCGCGAGATATGGGAGTTCGAAGTTAAGGAATGGTTGAGAAACCACCAAAATTTTCGCTGATTTGATACACGAAACCAATAACTGGAATGGCCTAGGGTAAACGTACACATACCGTTGAAATCGGGCGAGTTTCTGCTTTCAGATGCAACAGGAATGTCTCGATTTCGTCAATCCGTTCGCGAGATATGGGAGTTTGAAGTTAAGGAATGGTTGAGAAACCATCAAAATTTTCGCTGATCTGATACTCGAAACCAATAACTGGAATGGCCTAGGGGAAAAGTACACATACCCTTGAAATCGGGCGAGTTTCTGCTTTCAGATGCAATAGGAGTTTCTCGTGTTCGTCAATCCGTTCGCGAGATATGGGAGTTTGAATTAAGGAATGGTTGAGAAACCATCAAAATTTACGCGATCCTGATACCAGAAACCAATAACTACAAAGGCCTAGGGCAAAAATTCACACACCATTGTAATCGGGCGAGTTTCTACTTTCAGATGCAACTGGAATTTCTCGCGTTCGTCATTCCGTTCGCGAGATATGGGAGTTCGAAGTTAAGGAATGGTTGAGAAACCACCAAAATTTTCGCTGATTTGATACTCGAAACCAATAACTGGAATGGCCTAGGGGAAACGTACACATACCGTTGAAATCGGGCGAGTTTCTGCTTTCAGATGCAATAGGAATTTCTGGAGTTCGTCATTCCGTAAGCGTGATATGGGAGTTTGAAGTTAAGGAATGATTGAGAAACCATCAAAATTTACGCATGTCTGATACTCGAAACCAAAACTACAATGGCATAGGGGAAAAATACACATTCCGTTGTAATCGGGCGAGTTTCTACTTTCAGATGCAACCGAAATTTCTCGAGCTCGTCAATCCGTTCGCGAGATATGGGAGTTTGAAGTAAAGGAACGCTTTAGAAACCATCAAAATTTTCGCAAGTCTGATGCTCGAAACCAATAACTACTATGGCCCAGGGCAAAATTACACATACCGTTGTAATCGGGCGAGTTTCTGATTTCAGATGCAAAAGGAATTTATCGAGTTCGTCAATTCGTTCGCGAGATATGGGAGTTCGAAGGTAAGGAATGTTTGAGAAACCATCAAAATTTTCGCAAGCCTCATACCCGAAACCAATAACTACAAAGGCCGAGGGGAAAAATACACACACCGTTGTAATCGGGCGAGTTTCTACTTTCAGATGCAACAGGAATGTCTCGAGTTCGTCAATCCGTTCGCGAGATATGGGAGTTTGAAATTAAGGAATGGTTGAGAAACCATCAAAATTTTCGCCGGTCTGATACTCGAAACCAATAACTGGAATGGCTTAGGGGAAAAGTACACATACCGTTATAATCGGGCGAGTTTCTACTTTCAGATGCAACAGGAATTTCTCGAGTTCGTCAATCCGTTCGCGAGATATGGGAGTTTGAAGTTAAGGAATGGTTTAGAAACAATCAAAAATTTCGCTGGTCTGATACTCAAAACCAATAACTGGAATAGCCTAGGGGAAAAGTACACACACCATTGTAATGGGGCGAGTTTCTACTTTCAGATGCTACAGGAATGTCTCGAGTTCGTCAATCCGTTCGCGAGATATGGGAGTTTGAAGTTAAGGAATGGTTGAGAAACCATCAAAAATTTCGCTGGTCTGATACTCGAAATCAATAACTGGAATAGCCTAGGGGAAAAGTACACACACCATTGTAATGGGGCAAGTTTCTACTTTCAGATGCAACAGGAATATCTCGAGTTCGTCAGTCCGTTCGCGAGATATGGGAGTTTGTAGTTAAGGAATGGTTGAGAAACCATCAAAATTTTCGAAAGTCTGATACTCGAAACCAATAACAACTATGGCCTAGGGCAAAAATACACATACCGTTGTAATCCGGCGAGTTTCTGCTTTCAGATGCAATAGGAATTTCTCGAGTTCGTCAATCCGTAAGCTTGATATGGGAGTTTGAAGTTAAGGAATGGTTGAGAATCCATCAAAATTTTCGCATGTCTGATACTCGAAACCAATAACTACTATGGCCTAGGGGAAAAGTACACACACCGTTGAAATCGGGCGAGTTTCTACTTTCAGATGCAACAGGAATTTCTCGAGTTCGTCAATCCGTTCGCGAGATATGGGAGTTTGAAGTTAAGGAATGGTTTAGAAACAATCAAAAATTTCGCTGGTCTGATACTCAAAACCAATAACTGGAATAGCCTAGGGGAAAAGTACACACACCATTGTAATGGGGCGAGTTTCTACTTTCAGATGCTACAGGAATGTCTCGAGTTCGTCAATCCGTTCGCGAGATATGGGAGTTTGAAGTTAAGGAATGGTTGAGAAACCATCAAAAATTTCGCTGGTCTGATACTCGAAATCAATAACTGGAATAGCCTAGGCGAAAAGTACACACACCATTGTAATGGGGCAAGTTTCTACTTTCAGATGCAACAGGAATATCTCGAGTTCGTCAGTCCGTTCGCGAGATATGGGAGTTTGTAGTTAAGGAATGGTTGAGAAACCATCAAAATTTTCGAAAGTCTGATACTCGAAACCAATAACAACTATGGCCTAGGGCAAAAATACACATACCGTTGTAATCCGGCGAGTTTCTGCTTTCAGATGCAATAGGAATTTCTCGAGTTCGTCAATCCGTAAGCTTGATATGGGAGTTTGAAGTTAAGGAATGGTTGAGAATCCATCAAAATTTTCGCATGTCTGATACTCGAAACCAATAACTACTATGGCCTAGGGGAAAAGTACACACACCGTTGAAATCGGGCGAGTTTCTACTTTCAGATGCAACAGGAATTTCTCGAGTTCGTTAATCCGTTCGCGAGATATGGGAGTTTGAAGTTAAGGAATGGTTGAGAAACCATCAAAATTTTCGCTGATCTGATACTCGAAACCAATAACTGGAATGGCCTAGGTGAAAAGTACACATACCCTTGAAATCGGGCGAGTTTCTGCTTTCAGATGCAATAGGAGTTTCTCGTGTTCGTCAATCCGTTCGCGAGATATGGGAGTTTGAATTAAGGAATGGTTGAGAAACCATCAAAATTTACGCGATCCTGATACCAGAAACCAATAACTACAAAGGCCTAGGGCAAAAATACACACACCATTGTAATCGGGCGAGTTTCTACTTTCAGATGCAACTGGAATTTCTCGCGTTCGTCATTCCGTTCGCGAGATATGGGAGTTCGAAGTTAAGGAATGGTTGAGAAACCACCAAAATTTTCGCTGATTTGATACTCGAAACCAATAACTGGAATGGCCTAGGGGAAACGTACACATACCGTTGAAATCGGGCGAGTTTCTGCTTTCAGATGCAATAGGAATTTCTCGAGTTCGTCATTCCGTAAGCGTGATATGGGAGTTTGAAGTTAAGGAATGGTTGAGAAACCATCAAAATTTTCGCATGTCTGATACTCGAAACCAATAACTACAATGGCATAGGGGAAAAATACACATACCGTTGTAATCGGGCGAGTTTCTACTTTCAGATGCAACCGAAATTTCTCGAGCTCGTCAATCCGTTCGCGAGATATGGGAGTTTGAAGTTAAGGAACGCTTTAGAAACCATCAAAATTTTCGCAAGTCTGATGCTCGAAACCAATAACTACTATGGCCCAGGGCAAAATTACACATACCGTTGTAATCGGGCGAGTTTCTGATTTCAGAAGCAAAAGGAATTTCTCGAGTTCGTCAATTCGTTCGCGAGATATGGGAGTTCGAAGGTAAGGAATGGTTGAGAAACCATCAAAATTTTCGCAAGCCTCATACCCCAAAGCAATAACTACAAAGGCCGAGGGGAAAAATACACACACCGTTGAAATCGGGCGAGTTTCTACTTTCAGATGCAACAGGAATGTCTCGAGTTCGTCAATCCGTTCGCGAGATATGGGAGTTTGAAGTTAAGGAATGGTTTAGAAACAATCAAAAATTTCGCTGGTCTGATACTCAAAACCAATAACTGGAATAGCCTAGGGGAAAAGTACACACACCATTGTAATGGGGCGAGTTTCTACTTTCAGATGCTACAGGAATGTCTCGAGTTCGTCAATCCGTTCGCGAGATATGGGAGTTTGAAGTTAAGGAATGGTTGAGAAACCATCAAAAATTTCGCTGGTCTGATACTCGAAATCAATAACTGGAATAGCCTAGGCGAAAAGTACACACACCATTGTAATGGGGCAAGTTTCTACTTTCAGATGCAACAGGAATATCTCGACTTCGTCAGTCCGTTCGCGAGATATGGGAGTTTGTAGTTAAGGAATGGTTGAGAAACCATCAAAATTTTCGAAAGTCT
Source organism: Ptiloglossa arizonensis (assembly GCF_051014685.1). Lineage (NCBI taxonomy): Eukaryota > Metazoa > Arthropoda > Insecta > Hymenoptera > Colletidae > Ptiloglossa > Ptiloglossa arizonensis. The sequence continues at coordinate 160,581 of NW_027478769.1, read as the reverse complement.
GATGCTCGAAACCAATAACAACTATGGCCTAGGGCAAAAATACACATACCGTTGTAATCCGGCGAGTTTCTGCTTTCAGATGCAATAGGAATTTCTCGAGTTCGTCAATCCGTAAGCTTGATATGGGAGTTTGAAGTTAAGGAATGGTTGAGAATCCATCAAAATTTTCGCATGTCTGATACTCGAAACCAATAACTACTATGGCCTAGGGGAAAAGTACACACACCGTTGAAATCGGGCGAGTTTCTACTTTCAGATGCAACAGGAATTTCTCGAGTTCGTTAATCCGTTCGCGAGATATGGGAGTTTGAAGTTAAGGAATGGTTGAGAAACCATCAAAATTTTCGCTGATCTGATACTCGAAACCAATAACTGGAATGGCCTAGGTGAAAAGTACACATACCCTTGAAATCGGGCGAGTTTCTGCTTTCAGATGCAATAGGAGTTTCTCGTGTTCGTCAATCCGTTCGCGAGATATGGGAGTTTGAATTAAGGAATGGTTGAGAAACCATCAAAATTTACGCGATCCTGATACCAGAAACCAATAACTACAAAGGCCTAGGGCAAAAATACACACACCATTGTAATCGGGCGAGTTTCTACTTTCAGATGCAACTGGAATTTCTCGCGTTCGTCATTCCGTTCGCGAGATATGGGAGTTCGAAGTTAAGGAATGGTTGAGAAACCACCAAAATTTTCGCTGATTTGATACTCGAAACCAATAACTGGAATGGCCTAGGGGAAACGTACACATACCGTTGAAATCGGGCGAGTTTCTGCTTTCAGATGCAATAGGAATTTCTCGAGTTCGTCATTCCGTAAGCGTGATATGGGAGTTTGAAGTTAAGGAATGGTTGAGAAACCATCAAAATTTTCGCATGTCTGATACTCGAAACCAATAACTACAATGGCATAGGGGAAAAATACACATACCGTTGTAATCGGGCGAGTTTCTACTTTCAGATGCAACCGAAATTTCTCGAGCTCGTCAATCCGTTCGCGAGATATGGGAGTTTGAAGTTAAGGAACGCTTTAGATACCATCAAAATTTTCGCAAGTCTGATGCTCGAAACCAATAACTACTATGGCCCAGGGCAAAATTACACATACCGTTGTAATCGGGCGAGTTTCTGATTTCAGATGCAAAAGGAATTTCTCGAGTTCGTCAATTCGTTCGCGAGATATGGGAGTTCGAAGGTAAGGAATGGTTGAGAAACCATCAAAATTTTCGCAAGCCTCATACCCCAAAGCAATAACTACAAAGGCCGAGGGGAAAAATACACACACCGTTGAAATCGGGCGAGTTTCTACTTTCAGATGCAACAGGAATGTCTCGAGTTCGTCAATCCGTTCGCGAGATATGGGAGTTTGAAATTAAGGAATGGTTTAGAAACAATCAAAAATTTCGCTGGTCTGATACTCGAAACCAATAACTGGAATGGCTTAGGGGAAAAGTACACATACCGTTATAATCGGGCGAGTTTCTACTTTCAGATGCAACAGGAATTTCTCGAGTTCGTCAATCCGTTCGCGAGATATGGGAGTTTGAAGTTAAGGAATGGTTTAGAAACAATCAAACATTTCGCTGGTCTGATACTCAAAACCAATAACTGGAATAGCCTAGGGGAAAAGTACACACACCATTGTAATGGGGCGAGTTTCTACTTTCAGCTGCTACAGGAATGTCTCGAGTTCGTCAATCCGTTCGCGAGATATGGGAGTTTGAAGTTAAGGAATGGTTGAGAAACCATCAAAAATTTCGCTGGTCTGATACTCGAAATCAATAACTGGAATAGCCTAGGGGAAAAGTACACACACCATTGTAATGGGGCAAGTTTCTACTTTCAGATGCAACAGGAATATCTCGAGTTCGTCAGTCCGTTCGCGAGATATGGGAGTTTGTAGTTAAGGAATGGTTGAGAAACCATCAAAATTTTCGCAAGTCTGATACTCGAAACCAATAACTACTATGGCCTAGGGCAAAAATACACATACCGTTTTAATCCGGCGAGTTTCTGCTTTCAGATGCAATAGGAATTTCTCGAGTTCGTCAATCCGTTTGCGAGATATGGGAGTTTGAAGTTAAGGAATGGTTGAGAAACAATCAAAATTTTCGCAAGTCTGATACTCGAAACCAATAACTACTATGGCCTAGGGGAAAAATACACATACCGTTGTAATCGGGCGAGATCCTGCTCTCAGATGCAGCTGGAATTTCTCGAGTTCGTCCATTCGTTCGCGAGATATGGGAGTTTGAAGTTAAGGATGGTTGAGAAACCACAAAAATTTTCGCTGATCTGATACTCGAAACCAATAACTGGAATGGCCTAGTGGAAAAGTACACATACCGTTGAAATCGGGCGAGTTTCTGCTTTCAGATGCAATAGGAATTTCTCGTGTTCGTCAATCCGTTCGCGAGATATGGGAGTTTGAAGATAAGGAATGGTTGAGAAACCATCAGAATTTTCGCTGATCTGATACTCGAAACCAATAACTGGAATGGCCTAGGGGAAAAGTACACATACCCTTGAAATCGGGCGAGTTTCTGCTTTCAGATGCAATAGGAGTTTCTCGTGTTCGTCAATCCGTTCGCGAGGTATGGGAGTTTGAATTAAGGAATGAATGAGAAACCATCAAAATTTACGCGATCCTGATACCAGAAACCAATAACTACAAAGGCCTAGGGCAAAAATACACACACCATTGTAATCGGGCGAGTTTCTACTTTCAGATGCAACTGGAATTTCTCGCGTTCGTCATTCCGTTCGCGAGATATGGGAGTTCGAAGTTAAGGAATGGTTGAGAAACCACCAAAATTTTCGCTGATTTGATACACGAAACCAATAACTGGAATGGCCTAGGGGAAACGTACACATACCGTTGAAATCGGGCGAGTTTCTGCTTTCAGATGCAACAGGAATGTCTCGAGTTCGTCAATCCGTTCGCGAGATATGGGAGTTTGAAGTTAAGGAATGGTTGAGAAACCATCAAAATTTTCGCTGATCTGATACTCGAAACCAATAACTGGAATGGCCTAGGGGAAAAGTACACATACCCTTGAAATCGGGCGAGTTTCTGCTTTCAGATGCAATAGGAGTTTCTCGTGTTCGTCAATCCGTTCGCGAGATATGGGAGTTTGAATTAAGGAATGGTTGAGAAACCATCAAAATTTACGCGATCCTGATACCAGAAACCAATAACTACAAAGGCCTAGGGCAAAAATACACACACCATTGTAATCGGGCGAGTTTCTACTTTCAGATGCAACTGGAATTTCTCGCGTTCGTCATTCCGTTCGCGAGATATGGGAGTTCGAAGTTAAGGAATGGTTGAGAAACCACCAAAATTTTCGCTGATTTGATACTCGAAACCAATAACTGGAATGGCCTAGGGGAAACGTACACATACCGTTGAAATCGGGCGAGTTTCTGCTTTCAGATGCAATAGGAATTTCTGGAGTTCGTCATTCCGTAAGCGTGATATGGGAGTTTGAAGTTAAGGAATGATTGAGAAACCATCAAAATTTACGCATGTCTGATACTCGAAACCAAAACTACAATGGCATAGGGGAAAAATACACATGCCGTTGTAATCGGGCGAGTTTCTACTTTCAGATGCAACCGAAATTTCTCGAGCTCGTCAATCCGTACGCGAGATATGGGAGTTTGAAGTAAAGGAACGCTTTAGAAACCATCAAAATTTTCGCAAGTCTGATGCTCGAAACCAATAACTACTATGGCCCAGGGCAAAATTACACATACCGTTGTAATCGGGCGAGTTTCTGATTTCAGATGCAAAAGGAATTTATCGAGTTCGTCAATTCGTTCGCGAGATATGGGAGTTCGAAGGTAAGGAATGTTTGAGAAACCATCAAAATTTTCGCAAGCCTCATACCCGAAACCAATAACTACAAAGGCCGAGGGGAAAAATACACACACCGTTGTAATCGGGCGAGTTTCTACTTTCAGATGCAACAGGAATGTCTCGAGTTCGTCAATCCGTTCGCGAGATATGGGAGTTTGAAATTAAGGAATGGTTGAGAAACCATCAAAATTTTCGCCGGTCTGATACTCGAAACCAATAACTGGAATGGCTTAGGGGAAAAGTACACATACCGTTATAATCGGGCGAGTTTCTACTTTCAGATGCAACAGGAATTTCTCGAGTTCGTCAATCCGTTCGCGAGATATGGGAGTTTGAAGTTAAGGAATGGTTTAGAAACAATCAAAAATTTCGCTGGTCTGATACTCAAAACCAATAACTGGAATAGCCTAGGGGAAAAGTACACACACCATTGTAATGGGGCGAGTTTCTACTTTCAGATGCTACAGGAATGTCTCGAGTTCGTCAATCCGTTCGCGAGATATGGGAGTTTGAAGTTAAGGAATGGTTGAGAAACCATCAAAAATTTCGCTGGTCTGATACTCGAAATCAATAACTGGAATACCCTAGGGGAAAAGTACACACACCATTGTAATGGGGCAAGTTTCTACTTTCAGATGCAACAGGAATATCTCGAGTTCGTCAGTCCGTTCGCGAGATATGGGAGTTTGTAGTTAAGGAATGGTTGAGAAACCATCAAAATTTTCGAAAGTCTGATACTCGAAACCAATAACAACTATGGCCTAGGGCAAAAATACACATACCGTTGTAATCCGGCGAGTTTCTGCTTTCAGATGCAATAGGAATTTCTCGAGTTCGTCAATCCGTAAGCTTGATATGGGAGTTTGAAGTTAAGGAATGGTTGAGAATCCATCAAAATTTTCGCATGTCTGATACTCGAAACCAATAACTACTATGGCCTAGGGGAAAAGTACACACACCGTTGAAATCGGGCGAGTTTCTACTTTCAGATGCAACAGGAATTTCTCGAGTTCGTCAATCCGTTCGCGAGATATGGGAGTTTGAAGTTAAGGAATGGTTTAGAAACAATCAAAAATTTCGCTGGTCTGATACTCAAAACCAATAACTGGAATAGCCTAGGGGAAAAGTACACACACCATTGTAATGGGGCGAGTTTCTACTTTCAGATGCTACAGGAATGTCTCGAGTTCGTCAATCCGTTCGCGAGATATGGGAGTTTGAAGTTAAGGAATGGTTGAGAAACCATCAAAAATTTCGCTGGTCTGATACTCGAAATCAATAACTGGAATAGCCTAGGGGAAAAGTACACACACCATTGTAATGGGGCAAGTTTCTACTTTCAGATGCAACAGGAATATCTCGAGTTCGTCAGTCCGTTCGCGAGATATGGGAGTTTGTAGTTAAGGAATGGTTGAGAATCCATCAAAATTTTCGCATGTCTGATACTCGAAACCAATAACTACTATGGCCTAGGGGAAAAGTACACACACCGTTGAAATCGGGCGAGTTTCTACTTTCAGATGCAACAGGAATTTCTCGAGTTCGTTAATCCGTTCGCGAGATATGGGAGTTTGAAGTTAAGGAATGGTTGAGAAACCATCAAAATTTTCGCAGATCTGATACTCGAAACCAATAACTGGAATGGCCTAGGTGAAAAGTACACATACCCTTGAAATCGGGCGAGTTTCTGCTTTCAGATGCAATAGGAGTTTCTCGTGTTCGTCAATCCGTTCGCGAGATATGGGAGTTTGAATTAAGGAATGGTTGAGAAACCATCAAAATTTACGCGATCCTGATACCAGAAACCAATAACTACAAAGGCCTAGGGCAAAAATACACACACCATTGTAATCGGGCGAGTTTCTACTTTCAGATGCAACTGGAATTTCTCGCGTTCGTCATTCCGTTCGCGAGATATGGGAGTTCAAAGTTAAGGAATGGTTGAGAAACCACCAAAATTTTCGCTGATTTGATACTCGAAACCAATAACTGGAATGGCCTAGGGGAAACGTACACATACCGTTGAAATCGGGCGAGTTTCTGCTTTCAGATGCAATAGGAATTTCTCGAGTTCGTCATTCCGTAAGCGTGATATGGGAGTTTGAAGTTAAGGAATGGTTGAGAAACCATCAAAATTTTCGCATGTCTGATACTCGAAACCAATAACTACAATGGCATAGGGGAAAAATACACATACCGTTGTAATCGGGCGAGTTTCTACTTTCAGATGCAACCGAAATTTCTCGAGCTCGTCAATCCGTTCGCGAGATATGGGAGTTTGAAGTTAAGGAACGCTTTAGAAACCATCAAAATTTTCGCAAGTCTGATGCTCGAAACCAATAACTACTATGGCCCAGGGCAAAATTACACATACCGTTGTAATCGGGCGAGTTTCTGATTTCAGATGCAAAAGGAATTTCTCGAGTTCGTCAATTCGTTCGCGAGATATGGGAGTTCGAAGGTAAGGAATGGTTGAGAAACCATCAAAATTTTCGCAAGCCTCATACCCCAAAGCAATAACTACAAAGGCCGAGGGGAAAAATACACACACCGTTGAAATCGGGCGAGTTTCTACTTTCAGATGCAACAGGAATGTCTCGAGTTCGTCAATCCGTTCGCGAGATATGGGAGTTTGAAATTAAGGAATGGTTTAGAAACAATCAAAAATTTCGCTGGTCTGATACTCGAAACCAATAACTACTATGGCCTAGGGGAAAAATACACATACCGTTGTAATCGGGCGAGATCCTGCTCTCAGATGCAGCTGGAATTTCTCGAGTTCGTCCATTCGTTCGCGAGATATGGGAGTTTGAAGTTAAGGATGGTTGAGAAACCACAAAAATTTTCGCTGATCTGATACTCGAAACCAATAACTGGAATGGCCTAGTGGAAAAGTACACATACCGTTGAAATCGGGCGAGTTTCTGCTTTCAGATGCAATAGGAATTTCTCGTGTTCGTCAATCCGTTCGCGAGATATGGGAGTTTGAAGATAAGGAATGGATGAGAAACCATCAAAATTTTCGCAAGTCTGATACTCGAAACCAATAACTACTATGGCCTAGGGCAAAAATACACATACCGTTGCAATCGGGCGAGTTTCTGCTTTTAGATGCAATAGGAATTTCTCGAGTTCGTCAATCCGTTCGCAAGATATGGGAGTTTGAAGTTAAGGAATGGTTGAGTAACCATAAAAAATTTCGCTGGTCTGATACTCGAAATCAATAACTGGAATAGCCTAGGGGAAAAGTACACACACCATTGTAATGGGGCGAGTTTCTACTTTCAGATGCAACAGGAATTTCTCGAGTTCGTCAATCCGTTCGCGAGATATGGGAGTTTGAAGTTAAGGAATAGTTGAGAGACCATCAAAATTTTCGCAAGTCTGATACTCGAAACCAATAACTACTATGGCCTAGGGGAAAAGTACACACACCGTTGAAATCGGGCGAGTTTCTACTTTCAGATGCAACAGGAATTTCTCGAGTTCGTTAATCCGTTCGCGAGATATGGGAGTTTGAAGTTAAGGAATGGTTGAGAAACCATCAGAATTTTCGCTGATCTGATACTCGAAACCAATAACTGGAATGGCCTAGGGGAAAAGTACACATACCCTTGAAATCGGGCGAGTTTCTGCTTTCAGATGCAATAGGAGTTTCTCGTGTTCGTCAATCCGTTCGCGAGGTATGGGAGTTTGAATTAAGGAATGAATGAGAAACCATCAAAATTTACGCGATCCTGATACCAGAAACCAATAACTACAAAGGCCTAGGGCAAAAATACACACACCATTGTAATCGGGCGAGTTTCTACTTTCAGATGCAACTGGAATTTCTCGCGTTCGTCATTCCGTTCGCGAGATATGGGAGTTCGAAGTTAAGGAATGGTTGAGAAACCACCAAAATTTTCGCTGATTTGATACACGAAACCAATAACTGGAATGGCCTAGGGGAAACGTACACATACCGTTGAAATCGGGCGAGTTTCTGCTTTCAGATGCAACAGGAATGTCTCGAGTTCGTCAATCCGTTCGCGAGATATGGGAGTTTGAAGTTAAGGAATGGTTGAGAAACCATCAAAATTTTCGCTGATCTGATACTCGAAACCAATAACTGGAATGGCCTAGGGGAAAAGTACACATACCCTTGAAATCGGGCGAGTTTCTGCTTTCAGATGCAATAGGAGTTTCTCGTGTTCGTCAATCCGTTCGCGAGATATGGGAGTTTGAATTAAGGAATGGTTGAGAAACCATCAAAATTTACGCGATCCTGATACCAGAAACCAATAACTACAAAGGCCTAGGGCAAAAATACACACACCATTGTAATCGGGCGAGTTTCTACTTTCAGATGCAACTGGAATTTCTCGCGTTCGTCATTCCGTTCGCGAGATATGGGAGTTCGAAGTTAAGGAATGGTTGAGAAACCACCAAAATTTTCGCTGATTTGATACTCGAAACCAATAACTGGAATGGCCTAGGGGAAACGTACACATACCGTTGAAATCTGGCGAGTTTCTGCTTTCAGATGCAATAGGAATTTCTGGAGTTCGTCATTCCGTAAGCGTGATATGGGAGTTTGAAGTTAAGGAATGATTGAGAAACCATCAAAATTTACGCATGTCTGATACTCGAAACCAAAACTACAATGGCATAGGGGAAAAATACACATGCCGTTGTAATCGGGCGAGTTTCTACTTTCAGATGCAACCGAAATTTCTCGAGCTCGTCAATCCGTTCGCGAGATATGGGAGTTTGAAGTAAAGGAACGCTTTAGAAACCATCAAAATTTTCGCAAGTCTGATGCTCGAAACCAATAACTACTATGGCCCAGGGCAAAATTACACATACCGTTGTAATCGGGCGAGTTTCTGATTTCAGATGCAAAAGGAATTTATCGAGTTCGTCAATTCGTTCGCGAGATATGGGAGTTCGAAGGTAAGGAATGTTTGAGAAACCATCAAAATTTTCGCAAGCCTCATACCCGAAACCAATAACTACAAAGGCCGAGGGGAAAAATACACACACCGTTGTAATCGGGCGAGTTTCTACTTTCAGATGCAACAGGAATGTCTCGAGTTCGTCAATCCGTTCGCGAGATATGGGAGTTTGAAATTAAGGAATGGTTGAGAAACCATCAAAATTTTCGCCGGTCTGATACTCGAAACCAATAACTGGAATGGCTTAGGGGAAAAGTACACATACCGTTATAATCGGGCGAGTTTCTACTTTCAGATGCAACAGGAATTTCTCGAGTTCGTCAATCCGTTCGCGAGATATGGGAGTTTGAAGTTAAGGAATGGTTTAGAAACAATCAAAAATTTCGCTGGTCTGATACTCAAAACCAATAACTGGAATAGCCTAGGGGAAAAGTACACACACCATTGTAATGGGGCGAGTTTCTACTTTCAGATGCTACAGGAATGTCTCGAGTTCGTCAATCCGTTCGCGAGATATGGGAGTTTGAAGTTAAGGAATGGTTGAGAAACCATCAAAAATTTCGCTGGTCTGATACTCGAAATCAATAACTGGAATACCCTAGGGGAAAAGTACACACACCATTGTAATGGGGCAAGTTTCTACTTTCAGATGCAACAGGAATATCTCGAGTTCGTCAGTCCGTTCGCGAGATATGGGAGTTTGTAGTTAAGGAATGGTTGAGAAACCATCAAAATTTTCGAAAGTCTGATACTCGAAACCAATAACAACTATGGCCTAGAGCAAAAATACACATACCGTTGTAATCCGGCGAGTTTCTGCTTTCAGATGCAATAGGAATTTCTCGAGTTCGTCAATCCGTAAGCTTGATATGGGAGTTTGAAGTTAAGGAATGGTTGAGAATCCATCAAAATTTTCGCATGTCTGATACTCGAAACCAATAACTACTATGGCCTAGGGGAAAAGTACACACACCGTTGAAATCGGGCGAGTTTCTACTTTCAGATGCAACAGGAATTTCTCGAGTTCGTCAATCCGTTCGCGAGATATGGGAGTTTGAAGTTAAGGAATGGTTTAGAAACAATCAAAAATTTCGCTGGTCTGATACTCAAAACCAATAACTGGAATAGCCTAGGGGAAAAGTACACACACCATTGTAATGGGGCGAGTTTCTACTTTCAGATGCTACAGGAATGTCTCGAGTTCGTCAATCCGTTCGCGAGATATGGGAGTTTGAAGTTAAGGAATGGTTGAGAAACCATCAAAAATTTCGCTGGTCTGATACTCGAAATCAATAACTGGAATAGCCTAGGGGAAAAGTACACACACCATTGTAATGGGGCAAGTTTCTACTTTCAGATGCAACAGGAATATCTCGAGTTCGTCAGTCCGTTCGCGAGATATGGGAGTTTGTAGTTAAGGAATGGTTGAGAATCCATCAAAATTTTCGCATGTCTGATACTCGAAACCAATAACTACTATGGCCTAGGGGAAATGTACACACACCGTTGAAATCGGGCGAGTTTCTACTTTCAGATGCAACAGGAATTTCTCGAGTTCGTTAATCCGTTCGCGAGATATGGGAGTTTGAAGTTAAGGAATGGTTGAGAAACCATCAAAATTTTCGCAGATCTGATACTCGAAACCAATAACTGGAATGGCCTAGGTGAAAAGTACACATACCCTTGAAATCGGGCGAGTTTCTGCTTTCAGATGCAATAGGAGTTTCTCGTGTTCGTCAATCCGTTCGCGAGATATGGGAGTTTGAATTAAGGAATGGTTGAGAAACCATCAAAATTTACGCGATCCTGATACCAGAAACCAATAACTACAAAGGCCTAGGGCAAAAATACACACACCATTGTAATCGGGCGAGTTTCTACTTTCAGATGCAACTGGAATTTCTCGCGTTCGTCATTCCGTTCGCGAGATATGGGAGTTCAAAGTTAAGGAATGGTTGAGAAACCACCAAAATTTTCGCTGATTTGATACTCGAAACCAATAACTGGAATGGCCTAGGGGAAACGTACACATACCGTTGAAATCGGGCGAGTTTCTGCTTTCAGATGCAATAGGAATTTCTCGAGTTCGTCATTCCGTAAGCGTGATATGGGAGTTTGAAGTTAAGGAATGGTTGAGAAACCATCAAAATTTTCGCATGTCTGATACTCGAAACCAATAACTACAATGGCATAGGGGAAAAATACACATACCGTTGTAATCGGGCGAGTTTCTACTTTCAGATGCAACCGAAATTTCTCGAGCTCGTCAATCCGTTCGCGAGATATGGGAGTTTGAAGTTAAGGAACGCTTTAGAAACCATCAAAATTTTCGCAAGTCTGATGCTCGAAACCAATAACTACTATGGCCCAGGGCAAAATTACACATACCGTTGTAATCGGGCGAGTTTCTGATTTCAGATGCAAAAGGAATTTCTCGAGTTCGTCAATTCGTTCGCGAGATATGGGAGTTCGAAGGTAAGGAATGGTTGAGAAACCATCAAAATTTTCGCAAGCCTCATACCCCAAAGCAATAACTACAAAGGCCGAGGGGAAAAATACACACACCGTTGAAATCGGGCGAGTTTCTACTTTCAGATGCAACAGGAATGTCTCGAGTTCGTCAATCCGTTCGCGAGATATGGGAGTTTGAAATTAAGGAATGGTTTAGAAACAATCAAAAATTTCGCTGGTCTGATACTCGAAACCAATAACTGGAATGGCTTAGGGGAAAAGTACACATACCGTTATAATCGGGCGAGTTTCTACTTTCAGATGCAACAGGAATTTCTCGAGTTCGTCAATCCGTTCGCGAGATATGGGAGTTTGAAGTTAAGGAATGGTTTAGAAACAATCAAACATTTCGCTGGTCTGATACTCAAAACCAATAACTGGAATAGCCTAGGGGAAAAGTACACACACCATTGTAATGGGGCGAGTTTCTACTTTCAGCTGCTACAGGAATGTCTCGAGTTCGTCAATCCGTTCGCGAGATATGGGAGTTTGAAGTTAAGGAATGGTTGAGAAACCATCAAAAATTTCGCTGGTCTGATACTCGAAATCAATAACTGGAATAGCCTAGGGGAAAAGTACACACACCATTGTAATGGGGCAAGTTTCTACTTTCAGATGCAACAGGAATATCTCGAGTTTGTCAGTCCGTTCGCGAGATATGGGAGTTTGTAGTTAAGGAATGGTTGAGAAACCATCAAAATTTTCGCAAGTCTGATACTCGAAACCAATAACTACTATGGCCTAGGGCAAAAATACACACACCGTTTTAATCCGGCGAGTTTCTGCTTTCAGATGCAATAGGAATTTCTCGAGTTCGTCAATCCGTTTGCGAGATATGGGAGTTTGAAGTTAAGGAATGGTTGAGAAACAATCAAAATTTTCGCAAGTCTGATACTCGAAACCAATAACTACTATGGCCTAGGGGAAAAATACACATACCGTTGTAATCGGGCGAGATCCTGCTCTCAGATGCAGCAGGAATTTCTCGAGTTCGTCCATTCGTTCGCGAGATATGGGAGTTTGAAGTTAAGGATGGTTGAGAAACCACAAAAATTTTCGCTGATCTGATACTCGAAACCAATAACTGGAATGGCCTAGTGGAAAAGTACACATACCGTTGAAATCGGGCGAGTTTCTGCTTTCAGATGCAATAGGAATTTCTCGTGTTCGTCAATCCGTTCGCGAGATATGGGAGTTTGAAGATAAGGAATGGATGAGAAACCATCAAAATTTTCGCAAGTCTGATACTCGAAACCAATAACTACTATGGCCTAGGGCAAAAATACACATACCGTTGCAATCGGGCGAGTTTCTGCTTTTAGATGCAATAGGAATTTCTCGAGTTCGTCAATCCGTTCGCAAGATATGGGAGTTTGAAGTTAAGGAATGGTTGAGTAACCATAAAAAATTTCGCTGGTCTGATACTCGAAATCAATAACTGGAATAGCCTAGGGGAAAAGTACACACACCATTGTAATGGGGCGAGTTTCTACTTTCAGATGCAACAGGAATTTCTCGAGTTCGTCAATCCGTTCGCGAGATATGGGAGTTTGAAGTTAAGGAATAGTTGAGAGACCATCAAAATTTTCGCAAGTCTGATACTCGAAACCAATAACTACTATGGCCTAGGGGAAAAGTACACACACCGTTGAAATCGGGCGAGTTTCTACTTTCAGATGCAACAGGAATTTCTCGAGTTCGTTAATCTGTTCGCGAGATATGGGAGTTTGAAGTTAAGGAATGGTTGAGAAACCATCAGAATTTTCGCTGATCTGATACTCGAAACCAATAACTGGAATGGCCTAGGGGAAAAGTACACATACCCTTGAAATCGGGCGAGTTTCTGCTTTCAGATGCAATAGGAGTTTCTCGTGTTCGTCAATCCGTTCGCGAGATATGGGAGTTTGAATTAAGGAATGAATGAGAAACCATCAAAATTTACGCGATCCTGATACCAGAAACCAATAACTACAAAGGCCTAGGGCAAAAATACACACACCATTGTAATCGGGCGAGTTTCTACTTTCAGATGCAACTGGAATTTCTCGCGTTCGTCATTCCGTTCGCGAGATATGGGAGTTCGAAGTTAAGGAATGGTTGAGAAACCACCAAAATTTTCGCTGATTTGATACACGAAACCAATAACTGGAATGGCCTAGGGGAAACGTACACATACCGTTGAAATCGGGCGAGTTTCTGCTTTCAGATGCAACAGGAATGTCTCGAGTTCGTCAATCCGTTCGCGAGATATGGGAGTTTGAAGTTAAGGAATGGTTGAGAAACCATCAAAATTTTCGCTGATCTGATACTCGAAACCAATAACTGGAATGGCCTAGGGGAAAAGTACACATACCCTTGAAATCGGGCGAGTTTCTGCTTTCAGATGCAATAGGAGTTTCTCGTGTTCGTCAATCCGTTCGCGAGATATGGGAGTTTGAATTAAGGAATGGTTGAGAAACCATCAAAATTTACGCGATCCTGATACCAGAAACCAATAACTACAAAGGCCTAGGGCAAAAATACACACACCATTGTAATCGGGCGAGTTTCTACTTTCAGATGCAACTGGAATTTCTCGCGTTCGTCATTCCGTTCGCGAGATATGGGAGTTCGAAGTTAAGGAATGGTTGAGAAACCACCAAAATTTTCGCTGATTTGATACTCGAAACCAATAACTGGAATGGCCTAGGGGAAACGTACACATACCGTTGAAATCGGGCGAGTTTCTGCTTTCAGATGCAATAGGAATTTCTGGAGTTCGTCATTCCGTAAGCGTGATATGGGAGTTTGAAGTTAAGGAATGATTGAGAAACCATCAAAATTTACGCATGTCTGATACTCGAAACCAAAACTACAATGGCATAGGGGAAAAATACACATGCCGTTGTAATCGGGCGAGTTTCTACTTTCAGATGCAACCGAAATTTCTCGAGCTCGTCAATCCGTTCGCGAGATATGGGAGTTTGAAGTAAAGGAACGCTTTAGAAACCATCAAAATTTTCGCAAGTCTGATGCTCGAAACCAATAACTACTATGGCCCAGGGCAAAATTACACATACCGTTGTAATCGGGCGAGTTTCTGATTTCAGATGCAAAAGGAATTTATCGAGTTCGTCAATTCGTTCGCGAGATATGGGAGTTCGAAGGTAAGGAATGTTTGAGAAACCATCAAAATTTTCGCAAGCCTCATACCCGAAACCAATAACTACAAAGGCCGAGGGGAAAAATACACACACCGTTGTAATCGGGCGAGTTTCTACTTTCAGATGCAACAGGAATGTCTCGAGTTCGTCAATCCGTTCGCGAGATATGGGAGTTTGAAATTAAGGAATGGTTGAGAAACCATCAAAATTTTCGCCGGTCTGATACTCGAAACCAATAACTGGAATGGCTTAGGGGAAAAGTACACATACCGTTATAATCGGGCGAGTTTCTACTTTCAGATGCAACAGGAATTTCTCGAGTTCGTCAATCCGTTCGCGAGATATGGGAGTTTGAAGTTAAGGAATGGTTTAGAAACAATCAAAAATTTCGCTGGTCTGATACTCAAAACCAATAACTGGAATAGCCTAGGGGAAAAGTACACACACCATTGTAATGGGGCGAGTTTCTACTTTCAGATGCTACAGGAATGTCTCGAGTTCGTCAATCCGTTCGCGAGATATGGGAGTTTGAAGTTAAGGAATGGTTGAGAAACCATCAAAAATTTCGCTGGTCTGATACTCGAAATCAATAACTGGAATAGCCTAGGGGAAAAGTACACACACCATTGTAATGGGGCAAGTTTCTACTTTCAGAAGCAACAGGAATATCTCGAGTTCGTCAGTCCGTTCGCGAGATATGGGAGTTTGTAGTTAAGGAATGGTTGAGAAACCATTAAAATTTTCGAAAGTCTGATACTCGAAACCAATAACAACTATGGCCTAGGGCAAAAATACACATACCGTTGTAATCCGGCGAGTTTCTGCTTTCAGATGCAATAGGAATTTCTCGAGTTCGTCAATCCGTAAGCTTGATGTGGGAGTTTGAAGTTAAGGAATGGTTGAGAATCCATCAAAATTTTCGCATGTCTGATACTCGAAACCAATAACTACTATGGCCTAGGGGAAAAGTACACACACCGTTGAAATCGGGCGAGTTTCTACTTTCAGATGCAACAGGAATTTCTCGAGTTCGTCAATCCGTTCGCGAGATATGGGAGTTTGAAGTTAAGGAATGGTTTAGAAACAATCAAAAATTTCGCTGGTCTGATACTCAAAACCAATAACTGGAATAGCCTAGGGGAAAAGTACACACACCATTGTAATGGGGCGAGTTTCTACTTTCAGATGCTACAGGAATGTCTCGAGTTCGTCAATCCGTTCGCGAGATATGGGAGTTTGAAGTTAGGGAATGGTTGAGAAACCATCAAAAATTTCGCTGGTCTGATACTCGAAATCAATAACTGGAATAGCCTAGGGGAAAAGTACACACACCATTGTAATGGGGCAAGTTTCTACTTTCAGATGCAACAGGAATATCTCGAGTTCGTCAGTCCGTTCGCGAGATATGGGAGTTTGTAGTTAAGGAATGGTTGAGAAACCATCAAAATTTTCGAAAGTCTGATACTCGAAACCAATAACAACTATGGCCTAGGGCAAAAATACACATACCGTTGTAATCCGGCGAGTTTCTGCTTTCATATGCAATAGGAATTTCTCGAGTTCGTCAATCCGTAAGCTTGATATGGGAGTTTGAAGTTAAGGAATGGTTGAGAATCCATCAAAATTTTCGCATGTCTGATACTCGAAACCAATAACTACTATGGCCTAGGGGAAAAGTACACACACCGTTGAAATCGGGCGAGTTTCTACTTTCAGATGCAACAGGAATTTCTCGAGTTCGTTAATCCGTTCGCGAGATATGGGAGTTTGAAGTTAAGGAATGGTTGAGAAACCATCAAAATTTTCGCTGATCTGATACTCGAAACCAATAACTGGAATGGCCTAGGTGAAAAGTACACATACCCTTGAAATCGGGCGAGTTTCTGCTTTCAGATGCAATAGGAGTTTCTCGTGTTCGTCAATCCGTTCGCGAGATATGGGAGTTTGAATTAAGGAATGGTTGAGAAACCATCAAAATTTACGCGATCCTGATACCAGAAACCAATAACTACAAAGGCCTAGGGCAAAAATACACACACCATTGTAATCGGGCGAGTTTCTACTTTCAGATGCAACTGGAATTTCTCGCGTTCGTCATTCCGTTCGCGAGATATGGGAGTTCGAAGTTAAGGAATGGTTGAGAAACCACCAAAATTTTCGCTGATTTGATACTCGAAACCAATAACTGGAATGGCCTAGGGGAAACGTAAACATACCGTTGAAATCGGGCGAGTTTCTGCTTTCAGATGCAATAGGAATTTCTCGAGTTCGTCATTCCGTAAGCGTGATATGGGAGTTTGAAGTTAAGGAATGGTTGAGAAACCATCAAAATTTTCGCATGTCTGATACTCGAAACCAATAACTACAATGGCATAGGGGAAAAATACACATACCGTTGTAATCGGGCGAGTTTCTACTTTCAGATGCAACCGAAATTTCTCGAGCTCGTCAATCCGTTCGCGAGATATGGGAGTTTGAAGTTAAGGAACGCTTTAGAAACCATCAAAATTTTCGCAAGTCTGATGCTCGAAACCAATAACTACTATGGCCCAGGGCAAAATTACACATACCGTTGTAATCGGGCGAGTTTCTGATTTCAGATGCAAAAGGAATTTCTCGAGTTCGTCAATTCGTTCGCGAGATATGGGAGTTCGAAGGTAAGGAATGGTTGAGAAACCATCAAAATTTTCGCAAGCCTCATACCCCAAAGCAATAACTACAAAGGCCGAGGGGAAAAATACACACACCGTTGAAATCGGGCGAGTTTCTACTTTCAGATGCAACAGGAATGTCTCGAGTTCGTCAATCCGTTCGCGAGATATGGGAGTTTGAAATTAAGGAATGGTTTAGAAACAATCAAAAATTTCGCTGGTCTGATACTCGAAACCAATAACTGGAATGGCTTAGGGGAAAAGTACACATACCGTTATAATCGGGCGAGTTTCTACTTTCAGATGCAACAGGAATTTCTCGAGTTCGTCAATCCGTTCGCGAGATATGGGAGTTTGAAGTTAAGGAATGGTTTAGAAACAATCAAACATTTCGCGGGTCTGATACTCAAAACCAATAACTGGAATAGCCTAGGGGAAAAGTACACACACCATTGTAATGGGGCGAGTTTCTACTTTCAGCTGCTACAGGAATGTCTCGAGTTCGTCAATCCGTTCGCGAGATATGGGAGTTTGAAGTTAAGGAATGGTTGAGAAACCATCAAAAATTTCGCTGGTCTGATACTCGAAATCAATAACTGGAATAGCCTAGGGGAAAAGTACACACACCATTGTAATGGGGCAAGTTTCTACTTTCAGATGCAACAGGAATATCTCGAGTTCGTCAGTCCGTTCGCGAGATATGGGAGTTTGTAGTTAAGGAATGGTTGAGAAACCATCAAAATTTTCGCAAGTCTGATACTCGAAACCAATAACTACTATGGCCTAGGGCAAAAATACACATACCGTTGTAATCCGGCGAGTTTCTGCTTTCAGATGCAATAGGAATTTCTCGAGTTCGTCAATCCGTAAGCGTGATATGGGAGTTTGAAGTTAAGGAATGGTTGAGAATCCATCAAAATTTTCGCATGTATGATACTCGAAACCAATAACTACTATGGCCTAGGGGAAAAGTACACACATCATTGTAATGGGGCGAGTTTCTACTTTCAGATGCAACAGGAATTTCTCGAGTTCGTCAATCCGTTCGCGCGATATGGGAGTTTGAAATTAAGGAATAATTGAGAGACCATCAAAATTTTCGCAAGTCTGATACTCGAAACCAATAACTACTATGGCCTAGGGGGAAAGTACACACACCGTTGAAATCGGGCGAGCTTCTACTTTCAGATGCAACAGGAATTTCTCGAGTTCGTTAATCCGTTCGCGAGATATGGGAGTTTGAAGTTAAGGAATGGTTGAGAAACCATCAAAATTTTCGCAAGCCTCATACCCGAAAGCAATAACTACAAAGGCCGAGGGGAAAAATACACACACCGTTGTAATCGGGCGAGTTTCTACTTTCAGATGCAACAGGAATGTCTCGAGTTCGTCAATCCGTTCGCGAGATATGGGAGTTTGAAATTAAGGAATGGTTGAGAAACCATCAAAGTTTTCGCTGATCTGATACTCGAAACCAATAACTGGAATGGCCTAGGGGAAAAGTACACATACCCTTGAAATCGGGCGAGTTTCTGCTTTCAGATGCAATAGGAGTTTCTCGTGTTCGTCAATCCGTTCGCGAGATATGGGAGTTTGAATTAAGGAATGGTTGAGAAACCATCAAAATTTACGCGATCCTGATACCAGAAACCAATAACTACAAAGGCCTAGGGCAAAAATACACACACCATTGTAATCGGGCGAGTTTCTACTTTCAGATGCAACAGGAATTTCTCGCGTTCGTCATTCCGTTCGCGAGATATGGGAGTTCGAAGTTAAGGAATGGTTGAGAATCCATCAAAATTTTCGCATGTCTGATACTCGAAACCAATAACTACTATGGCCTAGGGGAAAAGTACACACACCATTGTAATGGGGCGAGTTTCTACTTTCAGATGCTACAGGAATGTCTCGAGTTCGTCAATCCGTTCGCGAGATATGGGAGTTTGAAATTAAGGAATAATTGAGAGACCATCAAAATTTTCGCAAGTCTGATACTCGAAACCAATAACTGGAATAGCCTAGGGGAAAAGTACACACACCATTGTAATGGGGCGAGTTTCTACTTTCAGATGCTACAGGAATGTCTCGAGTTCGTCAATCCGTTCGCGAGATATGGGAGTTTGAAATTAAGGAATAATTGAGAGACCATCAAAATTTTCGCAAGTCTGATACTCGAAACCAATAACTACTATGGCCTAGGGGAAAAGTACACATACCATTGTAATCGGGCGAGTTTCTGATTTCAGATGCAAAAGGAATTTCTCGAGTTCGTCAATTCGTTCGCGAGATATGGGAGTTCGAAGGTAAGGAATGGTAGAGAAACCATCAAAATTTTCGCAAGCCTCATACCCGAAAGCAATAACTACAAAGGCCGAGGGGAAAAATACACACACCGTTGTAATCGGGCGAGTTTCTACTTTCAGATGCAACCGAAATTTCTCGAGCTCGTCAATCCGTTCGCGAGATATGGGAGTTTGAATTTAAGGAACGCTTTAGAAACCATCAAAATTTTCGCAAGTCTGATGCTCGAAACCAATAACTACTATGGCCCAGGGCAAAATTACACATACCGTTGTAATCGGGCGAGTTTCTGATTTCAGATGCAAAAGGAATTTCTCGAGTTCGTCAATTCGTTCGCGAGATATGGAAGTTCGAAGGTAAGGAATGGTTGAGAAACCATCAAAATTTTCGCAAGCCTCATACCCGAAAGCAATAACTACAAAGGCCGAGGGGAAAAATACACACACCGTTGTAATCGGGCGAGTTTCTACTTTCAGATGCAACAGGAATGTCTCGAGTTCGTCAATCCGTTCGCGAGATATGGGAGTTTGAAATTAAGGAATGGTTGAGAAACCATCAAAATTTTCGCCGGTCTGATACACGAAACCAATAACTGGAATGGCCTAGGGGAAAAGTACACATACCGTTATAATCGGGCGAATTTCTACTTTCAGATGCAACAGGAATTTCTCGAGTTCGTCAATCCGCTCGCGAGATATGGGAGTTTGAAGTTAAGGAATGGTTGAGAAACAATCAAAAATTTCGCTGGTCTGATACTCAAAACCAATAACTGGAATAGCCTAGGGGAAAAGTACACACACCACTGTAATGGGGCGAGTTTCTACTTTCAGATGCTACAGGAATGTCTCGAGTTCGTCAATCCGTTCGCGAGATATGGGAGTTTGAAGTTAAGGAATGGTTGAGAAACCATTAGAATTTTCGCCGGTCTGATACTCGAAACCAATAACTTCTATGGCCTAGGGGAAAAGTACACATACCATTGTAATCGGGCGAGTTTCTGCTTTCAGATGCAATAGGAATTTCTCGTGTTCGTCAATCCGTTCGCGAAATATGGGAGTTTGAAGTTAAGGAATGTTTGAGAAACAATCAAAAATTTCGCTGGTCTGATACTCGAAACCAATAACTGGAATAGCCTAGGGGAAAAGTACACACACCATTGTAATGGGGCGAGTTTCTACTTCCAGATGCTACAGGATTGTCTCGAGTTTGTCAATCCGTTCGCGAGATATGGGAGTTTGCAGTTAAGGAATGGTTGAGAAACTATCAAAATTTTCGCAAGTCTGATACTCGAAACCAATAACTACTATGACCTAGGGCAAAAATACACATACCGTTGTAATCGGGCGAGTTTCTGCTTTCAGATGCAACAGGAATTTCTCGAGTTCTTCAATCCGTTCGCGAGATATGGGAGTTTGCAGTTAAGGAATGGTTGAGAAACCATCAAAATTTTCGCCAGTCTGATTCCCGAAACCAATAACTACAAAGGCCTAGGGCAAAAATGCACATACCGTTCTAATCGGTCGAGTTTCTGCTTTCAGATGCAATAGGAATTTCTCGAGTTCGTCAATCCGCAAGCGTCATATGGGAGTTTGAAGTTAAGGAATAGTTGAGAAACCATCAAAATTTTCGCACGTCTGATACTCGAAACCAATAACTGGAATGGCCTAGGGGAAAAGTACACAAACCATTGTAATGGGGCGAGTTTCTAACTTTCAGATTCAACAGGAATTTCTCGTGTTCTTCAATCCGTTCGCGAGATATGGGAGTTTGAAATTAAGGAATGGTTGAGAAACCATCAAAATTTTCGCAAGTCTGATACTCGAAACCAATAACTACAAAGCCCTAGAGGAAAAATACACATACCTTTGTAATCGGGCGAGTTTATACTTTCAGATGCAACAGGAATTTCTCGAGCTCGTCAATCCGTTCGCGAGATATGGGAGTTTGAAGTTAAGGAGTGGTTGAGAAACCATCAAAATTTTCGCAAGTCTGATACTCGAAACAAATAATTGGAACGGCCTAGGGGAAAAGTACAAACACCATTGTAATCGGGCAAGTTTCTACTTTCAAGTGCAACAGGAATTTCTCGAGTTCGTCAATCCGTTCGCGAGATATGGGAGTTTGAAGTTAAGGAATGCTTGAGAAACCATCAAAATTTTCGCAAGTCTGATACTCGAAACCAATAACTGGAACAGCCTAGGGGAAAAGTACACACACCATTGAAATGGGGCGAGTTTCTACTTTCTGATGCTACAGGAATATCTCGAGTTCGTCAATCCGTTCGCGAGATATGGGAGTTTGAAGTTAAGGAATGGTTGAGAAACCATCAAAATTTTCGCCGGTCTGATACTCGAAACCAATAACTACTATGGCCTAGGGGAAAAGTACACATACCATTGTAATCGGGCGAGTTTCTGCTTTCAGATGCAATAGGAATTTCTCGTGTTCGTCAATCCGTTCCTGAGATATGGGAGTTTGAAGTTAAGGAATGTTTGAGAAACAATCAAAAATTTCGATGGTCTGATACTCGAAACCAATAACTGGAATAGCCTAGGGGAAAAGTACACACACCATTGTAATGGGGCGAGTTTCTACTTCCAGATGCAACAGGAATATCTCGAGTTTGTCAATCCGTTCGCGAGATATGGGAGTTTGAAGTTAATGAATGGTTGAGAGGCCATCACCATTTTCGGAAGTCTGATACTCGAAACCAATAACTACTATGGCCTAGGGGAAAAATACACATACCGTTGTAATCGGGCGAGTTTATACTTTCAGATGCAACAGGAATTTCTCGAGCTCGTCAATCGTTCGCGAGATATGGGAGTTTGAAGTTGAGGAACGGTTGAGAAACCATCAAAATTTTCGCAAAACTGATACTCGAAACCAATAACTGGATTGGTCTAGGGGAAAAGTAGACACACCATTGAAATGGGGCGAGTTTCTACTTTCTGATGCAACAGGAATTCCTCGATATTGTCAATCCGTTCGCGAGATATGTGAGTTTGAAGTTAATGAATGGTTGAGAGACCATCACCATTTTCGGAAGTCTGATACTCGAAACCAATAACTACTATGGCCTAGGGGAAAAATACACATACCGTTGTAATCGGGCGAGTTTCTACTTTCAGATGCAACAGGAATTTCTCGAGCTCGTCAATCCGTTCGCGAGATATGGGAGTTTGAAGTTAAGGAATGGTTGAGAATCCATCAAAATTTTCGCAATTCTGATGCTAGAAACGAATAACTGGAATGACCTAGGGAAGAAGTACACACACCATTGTAATCGGTCGACTTTCTACTTTCAGATGCAACAGGAAATAATCGAGTTCGTCAATCCGTTCGAGAGATATGGGAGTTTGAAGTGAAGGAATGCTTGAGAAACCATCAAAATGTTCGCAAGTCTGATACTCGAAACCAATAACTACAAAGCCCTAGGGGAGAAATACACATACCTTTGTAATCGGGCCAGTTTCTACTTTCAAGTGCAACAGGAATTTCTCGAGATCGCCAATCCGTTCGCGAGATATGGGAGTTTGAAGTTAAGGAATGCTTGAGAAACCATCAAAATTTTCGCAAGTCTGATACTCGAAACCAATAACTACAAAGGCCTAGGGGAAAAATACACATATCTTTGTAATCGGTCGAGTTTCTACTTTCAGATGCTACAGGAATTTCTCGAGTTCGTCATTCCGTTCGCGAGATATGGGAGATTGAAGTTAAGGAATGGTTGAGAAACCATCAAAATTTTCGCAATTCTGATGCAAGAAACGAATAACTTGAATGACCTAGGGAAAAAGTACACACACCATTGTAATCGGCCGACTTTCTACTTTCAGATGCAGCAGGAAATAATCGAGTTCGTCAATCCGTTCGCGAGATATGGGAGTTTGAAGTTAAGGAATGCTTGAGAAACCATCAAAATTTTCGCAAGTCTGATACTCGAAACCAATAACTACAAAGCCCTAGAGGAAAAATTCACATACCTTTGTAATCGGGCGAGTTTATACTTTCAGATGCAACAGGAATTTCTCGAGCTCGTCAATCCGTTCGCGAGATATGGGAGTTTGAAGTTAAGGAGTGGTGGAGAAACCATCAAAATTTTCGCAAGTCTGATACTCGAAACAAATAACTGGAACGGCCTAGGGGAAAAGTACAAACACCATTGTCATCGGGCAAGTTTCTACTTTCAAGTGCAACAGGAATTTCTCGAGTTCGTCAATCCGTTCGCGAGATATGGGAGTTTGAAGTTAAGGAATGTTGAGAAACCATCCAAATTTTCGCATGTCTGATACTCGAAACCAATAACTACAAAGCCCTACGGGAGAAAGACACACACCATTGGAATGGGGCGAGTTTCTGCTTTCAGATGCAACAGGAATTTCTCGAGTTCGTCAATCCGTTCGCGACATATGGGAGTTTGAATTTAAGGAATGCTTGAGAAACCATCACAATTTTCGCAAGTCAGATACTCGAAACCAATAACTGGAATGACCTAGGGGAAAAGTACACACACCATTCTAATCGGTAGACTTTCTACTTTCAGATGCAACAGGAAATAATCGAGTTCGTCAATCCGTTCGCGAGATATGGGAGTTTGAAGTTAAGGATTGGTTGAGAAACCATCAAAATTTTCGCAAGTCTGATACTCGAACCCAATAAGTACTACGGCCCAGGGCAAAAATACACATACCGTTGTAATCGGACAAGTTTCTACTTTCAGATGCAACAGGAATTTCTCGAGCTCGTCAATCCGTTCGCGAGATATTGGAGTTTGAAGTTAAGGAATGGTTGAGGAACCATAAAAATTTTCGCAATTCTGATGCGAGAATCGATTAACTGGAATGACCTAGGGGAAAAGTACACACACCATTGTAATCGGTAGACTTTCTACTTTCAGATGCAACAGGAAATAATCGAGTTCGTCAATCCGTTCGCGAGATATGGGAGTTTGAAGTTAAGGAATGCTTGAGAAACCATCAAAATTTTCGCAAGTCTGATACTCGAAACCAATAACTACAAAGCCCTAGAGGAAAAATTCACGTACCTTTGTAATCGGGCGAGTTTATACTTTCAGATGCAACAGGAATTTCTCGAGCTCGTCAATCCGTTCGCGAGATATGGGAGTTTGAAGTTAAGGAGTGGTGGAGAAACCATCAAAATTTTCGCAAGTCTGATACTCGAAACAAATAACTGGAACGGCCTAGGGGAAAAGTACAAACACCATTGTCATCGGGCAAGTTTCTACTTTCAAGTGCAACAGGAATTTCTCGAGTTCGTCAATCCGTTCGCGAGATATGGGAGTTTGAAGTTAAGGAATGCTTGAGAAACCATCAAAATTTTCGCAAGTCTGATACTCGAAACCAATAACTGGAACAGCCTAGGGGAAAAGTACACACACCATTGAAATGGGGCGAGTTTCTACTTTCTGATGCTACAGGAATATCTCGAGTTCGTCAATCCGTTCGCGAGATATGGGAGTTTGAAGTTAAGGAATGGTTGAGAAACCATCAAAATTTTCGCCGGTCTGATACTCGAAACCAATAACTACTATGGCCTAGGGGAAAAGTACACATACCATTGTAATCGGGCGAGTTTCTGCTTTCAGATGCAATAGGAATTTCTCGTGTTCGTCAATCCGTTCCTGAGATATGGGAGTTTGAAGTTAAGGAATGTTTGAGAAACAATCAAAAATTTCGCTGGTCTGATACTCGAAACCAATAACTGGAATAGCCTAGGGGAAAAGTACACACACCATTGTAATGGGGCGAGTTTCTACTTCCAGATGCAACAGGAATATCTCGAGTTTGTCAATCCGTTCGCGAGATATGGGAGTTTGAAGTTAATGAATGGTTGAGAGACCATCACCATTTTCGGAAGTCTGATACTCGAAACCAATAACTACTATGGCCTAGGGGAAAAATACACATACCGTTGTAATCGGGCGAGTTTATACTTTCAGATGCAACAGGAATTCCTCGAGCTCGTCACTCGTTCGCGAGATATGGGAATTTGAAGTTGAGGAACGGTTGAGAAACCATCAAAATTTTCGCAAAACTGATACTCGAAACCAATAACTGGATTGGTCTAGGGGAAAAGTAGACACACCATTGAAATGGGGCGAGTTTCTACTTTCTGATGCAACAGGAATTCCTCGATATTGTCAATCCGTTCGCGAGATATGTGAGTTTGAAGTTAATGAATGGTTGAGAGACCATCACCATTTTCGGAAGTCTGATACTCGAAACCAATAACTACTATGGCCTAGGGGAAAAATACACATACCGTTGTAATCGGGCGAGTTTCTACTTTCAGATGCAACAGGAATTTCTCGAGCTCGTCAATCCGTTCGCGAGATATGGGAGTTTGAAGTTAAGGAATGGTTGAGAATCCATTAAAATTTTCGCAATTCTGATGCTAGAAACGAATAACTGGAATGACCTAGGGAAAAAGTACACACACCATTGTAATCGGTCGACTTTCTACTTTCAGATGCAACAGGAAATAATCGAGTTCGTCAATCCGTTCGAGAGATATGGGAGTTTGAAGTTAAGGAATGCTTGAGAAACCATCAAAATGTTCGCAAGTCTGATACTCGAAACCAATAACTACAAAGCCCTAGGGGAGAAATACACATACATTTGTAATCGGGCCAGTTTCTACTTTCAAGTGCAACAGGAATTTCTCGAGATCGCCAATCCGTTCGCGAGATATGGGAGTTTGAAGTTAAGGAATGCTTGAGAAACCATCAAAATTTCCGCAAGTCTGATACTCGAAACCAATAACTACAAAGGCCTAGGGGAAAAATACACATATCTTTGTAATCGGGCGAGTTTCTACTTTCAGATGCTACAGGAATTTCTCGAGTTCGTCATTCCGTTCGCGAGATATGGGAGATTGAAGTTAAGGAATGGTTGAGAAACCATCAAAATTTTCGCAATTCTGATGCAAGAAAGGAATAACTTGAATGACCTAGGGAAAAAGTACACACACCATTGTAATCGGCCGACTTTCTACTTTCAGATGCAACAGGAAATAATCGAGTTCGTCAATCCGTTCGCGAGATATGGGAGTTTGAAGTTAAGGAATGCTTGAGAAACCATCAAAATTTTCGCAAGTCTGATACTCGAAACCAATAACTACAAAGCCCTAGAGGAAAAATTCACATACCTTTGTAATCGGGCGAGTTTATACTTTCAGATGCAACAGGAATTTCTCGAGCTCGTCAATCCGTTCGCGAGATATGGGAGTTTGAAGTTAAGGAGTGGTGGAGAAACCATCAAAATTTTCGCAAGTCTGATACTCGAACCCAATAAGTACTACGGCCCAGGGCAAAAATACACATACCGGTGTAATCGGACGAGTTTCTACTTTCAGATGCAACAGGAATTTCTCGAGCTCGTCAATCCGTTCGCGAGATATTGGAGTTTGAAGTTAAGGAATGGTTGAGGAACCATCAAAATTTTCGCAATTCTGATGCGAGAATCGATTAACTGGAATGACCTAGGGGAAAAGTACACACACCATTGTAATCGGTAGACTTTCTACTTTCAGATGCAACAGGAAATAATCGAGTTCGTCAATCCGTTCGCGAGATATGGGAGTTTGAAGTTAAGGAATGCTTGAGAAACCATCAAAATTTTCGCAAGTCTGATACTCGAAACCAATAACTACAAAGCCCTAGAGGAAAAATTCACGTACCTTTGTAATCGGGCGAGTTTATACTTTCAGATGCAACAGGAATTTCTCGAGCTCGTCAATCCGTTCGCGAGATATGGGAGTTTGAAGTTAAGGAGTGGTGGAGAAACCATCAAAATTTTCGCAAGTCTGATACTCGAAACAAATAACTGGAACGGCCTAGGGGAAAAGTACAAACACCATTGTCATCGGGCAAGTTTCTACTTTCAAGTGCAACAGGAATTTCTCGAGTTCGTCAATCCGTTCGCGAGATATGGGAGTTTGAAGTTAAGGAATGTTGAGAAACCATCCAAATTTTCGCATGTCTGATACTCGAAACCAATAACTACAAAGCCCTACGGGAGAAAGACACACACCATTGGAATGGGGCGAGTTTCTGCTTTCAGATGCAACAGGAATTTCTCGAGTTCGTCAATCCGTTCGCGACATATGGGAGTTTGAATTTAAGGAATGCTTGAGAAACCATCACAATTTTCGCAAGTCAGATACTCGAAACCAATAACTGGAATGACCTAGGGGAAACGTACACACACCATTCTAATCGGTAGACTTTCTACTTTCAGATGCAACAGGAAATAATCGAGTTCGTCAATCCGTTCGCGAGATATTGGAGTTTGAAGTTAAGGAATGGTTGAGGAACCATCAAAATTTTCGCAATTCTGATGCGAGAATCGATTAACTGGAATGACCTAGGGGAAAAGTACACACACCATTGTAATCGGTAGACTTTCTACTTTCAGATGCAACAGGAAATAATCGAGTTCGTCAATCCGTTCGCGAGATATGGGAGTTTGAAGTTAAGGAATGCTTGAGAAACCATCAAAATTTTCGCAAGTCTGATACTCGAAACCAATAACTACAAAGCCCTAGGGGAACAATACCCATACCTTTGTAATCGGGCGAGTTTCTACTTTCAGATGCAACAGGAATTTCTCGAGCTCGTCAATCCGTTCGCGAGATATTGGAGTTTGAAGTTAAGGAATGGTTGAGAAACCATCAAAATTTTCGCAATTCTGATGCTAGAATCGATTAACTGGAATGACCTAGGGGAAAAGTACACACACCATTGTAATCGGTAGACTTTCTACTTTCAGATGCAACAGGAAATAATCGAGTTCGTCAATCCGTTCGCGAGATATGGGAGTTTGAAGTTAAGGAATGCTTGAGAAACCATCAAAATTTTCGCAATTCTGAAACTCGAAACCAATAACTACAAAGCCCTAGGGGAAAAATACACATACCCTTGTAATCGGGCGAGTTTATACTTTTAGATGCAACAGGAATTTCTCGAGCTCGTCAATCCGTTCGCGAGATATGGGTGTTTGAAATTAAGGAACGGTTGAGAAACCATCAAAATTGTCGCAAGTCTGATACTCGAAACCAATAACTCGAATGGCCTAGGGGAAAAGTACACGCACCATTGTAATGGGGCGAGTTTCTACTTTCAGATGCAACAGGTATTCCTCGAGTTCGTCAAACCGTTCGCGAGATATGGGAGTTTGAAGTTAAGGAATGGTTGTGAGACCATGACAATTTTCGGAAGTCTGATACTCGAAACCAATAACTACAAAGACCTAGAGGAAAAATACACATACCTTTGTAATCGGGCGAGTTTATACTTTCAGATGCAACAGGAATTTCTCGAGCTCGTCAATCCGTTCGCGAGATATGGTAGTTTAAAGTTAAGGAATGGTTGAGAAACCATCAAAATTTTCGCAAGTCTGATACTCGAAACCAATAACTGGATTGGCCTAGGGGAAAATTACACACACCATTCTAATGGGGCGAGTTTCTACTTTCAGGTGCAACAGGAATTTCTCGAGCTCGTCAATCCGTTCGCGAGAAATCGGAGTTTAAAATTAAGGAATGGTTGAGAAACCATCAAAATTTTCGCAAGCCTGATACACGAAACCAATAACTACTATGGCCTAGGGCTAAAAAATACACATACCGTTGTAATCGGACGAGTTTCTACTTTCAGATGCAACAGGAATTTCTCGAGTTCGTCAAACCGTTCGCGAGATATGGGAATTTGAAGTTAAGGTATGGTTGTGAGACCATCACAATTTTCGGAAGTCTGATACTCGAAACCAATAACTACTATGGCCTAGGGGAAAAATACACATACCTTTGTAATCGGGCGAGTTTCTACTTTCAGATGCAACAGGAATTTCTCGAGTTCGTCAAACCGTTCGCGAGATATGGGAGTTTGATGTTAAGGAATGGTTGAGCAACCATCAAAATTTTCGCAATTCTGATGCTAGAAACGAATAACTGGAATGACCTAGGGAAAAAGTACACACACCATTGTAATCGGTCGACTTTCTACTTTCAGATGCAACAGGAAATAATCGAGTTCGTCAATCCGTTCGCGAGATATGGGAGTTTGAAGTTAAGGAATGGTTGTGAGACCATCACAGTTTTCGGAAGTCTGATACTCGAAACCAATAACTACAAAGCCCTAGGGGAAAAATACACATACCTTTGTAATCGGGCGAGTTTCTACTTTCAGATGCAACAGGAATTTCTCGAGCTCGTCAATCCGTTCGCGAGATATTGGAGTTTGAAGTTAAGGAATGGTTGAGAAACCATCAAAATTTTCGCAATTCTGATGCTAGAATCGATTAACTGGAATGACCTAGGGGAAAAGTACACACACCATTGTAATCGGTAGACTTTCTACTTTCAGATGCAACAGGAAATAATCGAGTTCGTCAATCCGTTCGCGAGATATGGGAGTTTGAAGTTAAGGAATGGTTGTGAGACCATCACAATTTTCGCAAGTCTGATACACGAAACCAATAACTACTATGGGCGAGGGCAAAAATACACATACCGTTGTAATCGGACGAGTTTCTGCTTTCAGATGCAACAGGAATTTCTCGAGTTCGTCAATTCGTTCGCTAGATATGGGAGTTTGAAATTAAGGAACGGTTGAGAAAACATCAAAATTTTCGCAAGTGTGATACTCGAAACCAATAACTGGTATGGCCTAGGGGAAACGTACACACACCATTGTAATGGGGCGAGTTTCTACTTTCAGATGCAACAGGAATTTCTCGAGTTCGTCAATCCGTTCGCAAGATAAGGGAGTTTGAAGTTAGGGAATGGTTGAGAAACCAACAAAATTTTCGCAATTCTGATGCTAGAATCGATTAACTGGAATGACCTAGGGGAGAAATACACATACCTGTGTAATCGGGCGAGTTTCTACTTTCAGATGCAATAGGAATTTCTCGAGCTCGTAAATCCGTTCGCGAGATATTGGAGTTGGAAGTTAAGGAATGGTTGAGAAACCATCAAAATTTTCGCAATTCTGATGCTAGAATCGATTATCTGGAATGACCTAGGGGAAAAGTACACACACCATTTTAATCGGTAGACTTTCTACTTTCAGATGCAACAGGAATTCCTCGAGTTCGTCAATCCGTTCGCGAGATATGGGAGTTTGAAGTTAAGGAATGGTTGTGAGACCATCACAGTTTTCGGAAGTCTGATACTCGAAACCAATAACTACTATGGCCTAGGGGAAAAGTACACACACCATTGTAATGGGGCGAGTTTCTACTTTCAGATGCAACAGGAATCCCTCGAGCTCGTCAATCCGTTCGCGAGATATTGGAGTTTGAAATTAAGGAATGCTTGAGAAACCATCAAAATTTTCGCAAGTCTGAAACTCGATACCAATAACTACAAAGCCCTAGGGGAAAAATACACACACCCTTGTAATCGGGCGAATTTATACTTTCAGATGCAACAGGAATTTCTCGAGCTCGTCAATCCGTTCGCGAGATATGGGAGTTTGAAGTTAAGGAATGGTTGAGAAACCATCAAAATTTTCGCAATTCTGATGCTAGAATCGATTAACTGGAATGACCAAGGGGAAAAGTACACACACCATTTTAATCGGTAGACTTTCTACTTTCAGATGCAACAGGAATTCCTCGAGTTCGTCAATCCGTTCGCGAGATATGGGAGTTTGAAGTTAAGGAATGGTTGTGAGACCATCACAGTTTTCGGAAATCTGATACTCGAAACCAATAAGTACTATGGCCTAGGGGAAAAGTACACACACCATTGTAATGGGGCGAGTTTCTACTTTCAGATGCAACAGGAATTTCTCGAGTTCGTCAAACCGTTCGCGAGATATGGGAGTTTGATGTTAAGGAATGGTTGTGAGACCATCACAATTTTCGGAAGTGTGATACTCGAAACCAATAACTGGAATGGCCTAGGGGAAAAGTACACACACCATTGTAATGGGGCGAGTGTCTACTTTCAGATGCAACAGGTATTCCTCGAGTTCGTCAAACCGTTCGCGAGATATGGGAGTTTGAAGTTAAGGAATGGTTGTGAGACCATCACAATTTTCGGAAGTGTGATACTCGAAACCAATAACTACAAAGCCCTAGAGGAAAAATACACATACCTTTGTAATCGGGCCAGTTTATACTTTCAGATGCAACAGGAATTTCTCGAGCTCGTCAATCCGTTCGCGAGATATGGTAGTTTAAAGTTAAGGAATGGTTGAGAAACCATCAAAATTTTCGCAAGTCTGATACTCGAAACCAATAACTGGATTGGCCTAGGGGAAAATTGCACACACCATTCTAATGGGGCGAGTTTCTACTTTCACATGCAACAGGAATTTCTCGAGCTCGTCAATCCGTTCCCGAGAAATCGGAGTTTGAAGTTAAGGAATGGTTGAGAAACCATCAAAATTTTTGCAATTCTGATACACGAAACCAATTACTATGGCCTAGGGCAAAAATACACATACCGTTGTAATCGGACGAGTTTCTGGTTTCAGATGCAATAGGAATTTCTCGAGTTCGTCAATCCGTTCGCGAGATATGGGAGTTTGAAGTTGAGGAATGGTTGAGAAACCATCAAAATTTTCGCAATTCTGATGCTAGAAACGAATAACTGGAATGACATGGGGGAAAAGTACACACACCATTGTAATCGGTCGACTTTCTACTTTCATATGCAACAGGAAATAATCGAGTTCGTCAATCCGTTCGCGAGATATGGGAGTTTGAAGTTAAGGAATGCTTGAGAAACCATCAAAATTTTCGCAAGTCTGATACTCGAAACCAATAACTACAAAGCCCTAGGGGAAAAATGCACATACCCTTGTAATCGGGCGAGTTTATACTTTTAGATGCAACAGGAATTTCTCGAGCTCGTCAATCCGTTCGCGAGATATGGGTGTTTGAAATTAAGGAACGGTTGAGAAACCATCAAAATTTTCGCATGTCTGATACTCGAAACCAATAACGGGAATGACCTAGGGGAAAAGTACACTAACCATTCTAATCGGTTGACTTTCTACTTTCAGATGCAACAGGAAATAATCGAGTTCGTCAATCCGTTCGCGAGATATGGGAGTTTGAAGTTAAGGATTGGTTGAGAAACCATCAATATTTTCGCAAGTCTGATACTCGAAACCAATAACTACTACGGCCCAGGGCAAAAATACACATACCGTTGTAATCGGACGAGTTTCTGGTTTCAGATGCAATAGGAATTTCTCGAGTTCGTCAATCCGTTCGCGAGATATGGGAGTTTGAAGTTAAGGAATGGTTGAGAAACCATCAAAATTTTCGCAATTCTGATGCTAGAAACGAATAACTGGAATGACCTAGGGGAAAAGTACACACACCATTGTAATCTGTAGAGTTTCTACTTTCAGATGCAACTGGAAATAATCGAGTTCGTCAATCCGTTCGCGAGATATGGGAGTTTGAAGTTAAGGAATGCTTGAGAAACCATCAAAATTTTCGCAAGTCTGAAACCCGAAACCAATAACTACAAAGCCCTAGGGGAAAAATACACATACCCTTGTAATCGGGCGAGTTTATACTCTTAGATGCAACAGGAATTTCTCGAGCTCGTCAATCCGTTCGCGAGATATGGGTGTTCGAAATTAAGGAACGGTTGAGAAAACATCAAAATTTTCGCAAGTGTGATACTCGAAACCAATAACTGGAATGGCCTAGGGGAAAAGTACACACACCATTGTAATGGGGCGAGTGTCTACTTTCAGATGCAACAGGTATTCCTCGAGTTCGTCAAACCGTTCGCGAGATATGGGAGTTTGAAGTTAAGGAATGATTGTGAGACCATCACAATTTTCGGAAGTGTGATACTCGAAACCAATAACTACAAAGCCCTAGAGGAAAAATACACATACCTTTGTAATCGGGCCAGTTTATACTTTCAGATGCAACAGGAATTTCTCGAGCTCGTCAATCCGTTCGCGAGATATGGTAGTTTAAAGTTAAGGAATGGTTGAGAAACCATCAAAATTTTCGCAAGTCTGATACTCGAAACCAATAACTGGATTGGCCTAGGGGAAAATTGCACACACCATTCTAATGGGGCGAGTTTCTACTTTCACATGCAACAGGAATTTCTCGAGCTCGTCAATCCGTTCCCGAGAAATCGGAGTTTGAAGTTAAGGAATGGTTGAGAAACCATCAAAATTTTTGCAATTCTGATACACGAAACCAATTACTATGGCCTAGGGCAAAAATACACATACCGTTGTAATCGGACGAGTTTCTGGTTTCAGATGCAATAGGAATTTCTCGAGTTCGTCAATCCGTTCGCGAGATATGGGAGTTTGAAGTTGAGGAATGGTTGAGAAACCATCAAAATTTTCGCAATTCTGATGCTAGAAACGAATAACTGGAATGACATGGGGGAAAAGTACACACACCATTGTAATCGGTCGACTTTCTACTTTCATATGCAACAGGAAATAATCGAGTTCGTCAATCCGTTCGCGAGATATGGGAGTTTGAAGTTAAGGAATGCTTGAGAAACCATCAAAATTTTCGCAAGTCTGATACTCGAAACCAATAATTACAAAGGCCTAGGGGAAAAATACACATACCTATGTAATCGGGCGAGTTTCTACTTTCAGATGCAACAGGAATTCCTCGAGCTCGTCAATCCGTTCGCGAGATATTGGAGTTTGAAGTTAAGGAATGCTTGAGAAACCATCAAAATTTTCGCAAGTCTGATACTCGAAACCAATAACTACAAAGCCCTAGGGGAAAAATGCACATACTTTTGTAATCGGGCGAGTTTATACGTTCAGATGCACCCGGAATTTCTCGAGTTCGTGAATCCGTTCGCGAGATATGGGAGTTTGAAGTTAAAGAATGCTTCAGAAACCATCAAAATTTTCGCAAGTCTGAAACCCGAAACCAATGACTACAAAGCCCTAGGGGAAAAATACACATACCCTTGTAATCGGGCGAGTTTATACTTTTAGATGCAACAGGAATTTCTCGAGCTCGTCAATCCGTTCGCGAGATATGGGTGTTTGAAATTAAGGAACGGTTGAGAAACCATCAAAATTTTCGCATGTCTGATACTCGAAACCAATAACGGGAATGACCTAGGGGAAAAGTACACTAACCATTCTAATCGGTTGACTTTCTACTTTCAGATGCAACAGGAAATAATCGAGTTCGTCAATCCGTTCGCGAGATATGGGAGTTTGAAGTTAAGGATTGGTTGAGAAACCATCAATATTTTCGCAAGTCTGATACTCGAAACCAATAACTACTACGGCCCAGGGCAAAAATACACATACCGTTGTAATCGGACGAGTTTCTGGTTTCAGATGCAATAGGAATTTCTCGAGTTCGTCAATCCGTTCGCGAGATATGGGAGTTTGAAGTTAAGGAATGGTTGAGAAACCATCAAAATTTTCGCAATTCTGATGCTAGAAACGAATAACTGGAATGACCTAGGGGAAAAGTACACACACCATTGTAATCTGTAGAGTTTCTACTTTCAGATGCAACTGGAAATAATCGAGTTCGTCAATCCGTTCGCGAGATATGGGAGTTTGAAGTTAAGGAATGCTTGAGAAACCATCAAAATTTTCGCAAGTCTGAAACCCGAAACCAATAACTACAAAGCCCTAGGGGAAAAATACACATACCCTTGTAATCGGGCGAGTTTATACTCTTAGATGCAACAGGAATTTCTCGAGCTCGTCAATCCGTTCGCGAGATATGGGTGTTCGAAATTAAGGAACGGTTGAGAAAACATCAAAATTTTCGCAAGTGTGATACTCGAAACCAATAACTGGAATGGCCTAGGGGAAAAGTACACACACCATTGTAATGGGGCGAGTGTCTACTTTCAGATGCAACAGGTATTCCTCGAGTTCGTCAAACCGTTCGCGAGATATGGGAGTTTGAAGTTAAGGAATGGTTGTGAGACCATCACAATTTTCGGAAGTGTGATACTCGAAACCAATAACTACAAAGCCCTAGAGGAAAAATACACATACCTTTGTAATCGGGCCAGTTTATACTTTCAGATGCAACAGGAATTTCTCGAGCTCGTCAATCCGTTCGCGAGATATGGTAGTTTAAAGTTAAGGAATGGTTGAGAAACCATCAAAATTTTCGCAAGTCTGATACTCGAAACCAATAACTGGATTGGCCTAGGGGAAAATTGCACACACCATTCTAATGGGGCGAGTTTCTACTTTCACATGCAACAGGAATTTCTCGAGCTCGTCAATCCGTTCCCGAGAAATCGGAGTTTGAAGTTAAGGAATGGTTGAGAAACCATCAAAATTTTTGCAATTCTGATACACGAAACCAATTACTATGGCCTAGGGCAAAAATACACATACCGTTGTAATCGGACGAGTTTCTGGTTTCAGATGCAATAGGAATTTCTCGAGTTCGTCAATCCGTTCGCGAGATATGGGAGTTTGAAGTTGAGGAATGGTTGAGAAACCATCAAAATTTTCGCAATTCTGATGCTAGAAACGAATAACTGGAATGACATGGGGGAAAAGTACACACACCATTGTAATCGGTCGACTTTCTACTTTCATATGCAACAGGAAATAATCGAGTTCGTCAATCCGTTCGCGAGATATGGGAGTTTGAAGTTAAGGAATGCTTGAGAAACCATCAAAATTTTCGCAAGTCTGATACTCGAAACCAATAATTACAAAGGCCTAGGGGAAAAATACACATACCTATGTAATCGGGCGAGTTTCTACTTTCAGATGCAACAGGAATTCCTCGAGCTCGTCAATCCGTTCGCGAGATATTGGAGTTTGAAGTTAAGGAATGCTTGAGAAACCATCAAAATTTTCGCAAGTCTGATACTCGAAACCAATAACTACAAAGCCCTAGGGGAAAAATGCACATACCTTTGTAATCGGGCGAGTTTATACGTTCAGATGCACCCGGAATTTCTCGAGTTCGTGAATCCGTTCGCGAGATATGGGAGTTTGAAGTTAAAGAATGCTTCAGAAACCATCAAAATTTTCGCAAGTCTGATACTCGAAACCAATAACTACAAAGCCCTAGGGGAAAAATACACATACCTTTGTAATCGGGCGAGTTTCTACTTTCAGATGCAACAGGAATTCCTCTAGCTCGTCAATCCGTTCGCGAGATATGGGAGTTTGAAGTTAAAGAATGCTTCAGAAACCATCAAAATTTTCGCAAGTCTGAAACTCGATACCAATAACTACAAAGGTTTAGGGGAAAAATGCACATACTGTTGTAACCGGGAGAGCTTCTTCTTCCAGATGCAACCGGAATTTCTAGTGTTCGTCAATCCGTTCGCGAGATATGGGAGTTTGAAGATAAGGAATGCTTGAGAAACCATCAAAATTTTCGCAAGTCTGATACTCGAAACCAATAACTACTATGGCCTAGGGCAAAAATACACATACCGTTGTAATCGGACGAGTTTCTGGTTTCAGATGCAACAGGAATTTCTCGAATTCGTCAATCCGTTCGCGAGGTATGGGAGTTTGAAATTAAGGAACGGTTGAGAAACAATCAAAATTTTCGCAAGTCTGATAATCGAAACCAATAACTACAAAGGCTTAGGGGAAAAATACACACACCGTTGTAATCGGGAGAGTTTCTTCTTCCAGATGCAACAGGAATTTCTCGTGTTCGTCAATCCGTTCGCGAGATATGGGAGTTTGAAGTTAAGGAATGGTTGAGAAACCGTCACAATTTTCGCAAGTCTGATACTCGAAACCAATAACTACAAAGGCCTAGGGCAAAAAAACACATACCTTTGTAATCGGGCGAGTTTCTACTTTCAGATGCAACAGGAATTTCTCGAGCTCGTCAATCCGTTCGCGAGATATGGGAGTTTGAAGTTAAGGAATGGTTGAGAAACCATCAAAATTTTCGCAAGTCTGATACTCGGAACCAATAACTACTATACCCTAGGGCAAAAATGCCCATACCGTTGTAATCGGACGAGTTTCTGCTTTCAGATGCACCAGGAATTTCTCGAGTTCGTGAATCCGTTCGCGAGATATGGGAGTTTGAAATTAAGGAACGGTTGAGAAACCATCAAAATTTTCGCAAGTCTGATTCTCGAAACCAATAACTGGAATGGCCTAGGGGAAAAGTACACACACCATTGTAATGGGGCGAGTTTCTACTTTCAGATGCAACAGGAATTTCTCGAGTTCGTCAATCCGTTCGCGAGATATGGGAGTTTGAAGTTAGGGAATGCTTGAGAAACCATCAAATTTTTCGCAATTCTGATGCTAGAATCGATTAACTGGAATGACCTAGGGGAAAAGTACACACACCATTGTAATCGGTAGACTTTCTACTTTCAGATGCA
Source organism: Ptiloglossa arizonensis (assembly GCF_051014685.1). NCBI lineage: Eukaryota > Metazoa > Arthropoda > Insecta > Hymenoptera > Colletidae > Ptiloglossa > Ptiloglossa arizonensis. Next base: position 122,823 of record NW_027478769.1, on the reverse strand, counting down.
ACAGGAAATAATCGAGTTCGTCAATCCGTTCGCGAGATATGGGAGTTTGAAGTTAAGGAATGCTTGAGAAACCATCAAAATTTTCGCAAGTCTGATACTCGAAACCAATAACTGGAACGGCCTGGAGGAAAAGTACACACACCATTGTAATCTGGCAAGTTTCTACTTTCAGAGGCGACAGGAACTTCTCGAGTTCGCCAATCCGTTCGCGAGGTATCGGAGTTTGAAGTTAAGGAATGGTTGAGAAACCACCAAAATTTTCGCAAGTGTGATTCTCGAAACCAATAACTACTATGGCCTAGGGCAGAAATACACATACCGTTGTAATCGGACGAGCTTCTGGTTTCAGATGCAAAAGGAATTTCTCGAGATCGACAATCCGTTCGCGAGATATGGGAGTTTGAAGTTAAGGAATGTTTGAGAAACCATCACAATTTTCGCAAGTCTGATACTCGAAACCAATAACTACCATTGCCTAAGGGAAAAATGCACACACCTTTGTAATCGGGCGAGTTTCTACTTTCAGATGCAACAGGAATTTCTCGAGTTCGTCAATCCGTTCGCGAGATATGGGAGTTTGAAGTTAGGGAATGGTTGAGAAACCATCAAAATTTTCGCAATTCTGATGCTAGAATCGATTAACTGGAATGACCTAGGGGAAAAATACACATACCTTTGTAATCGGGCGAGTTTCTACTTTCAGATGCAACAGGAATTTCTCGAGCTCGTCAATCCGTTCGCGAGATATGGGAGTTTGAAGTTAAGGAATGCTTGAGAAACCATCAAAATTTTCGCAAGTCTGAAACCCGAAACCAATAACTACAAAGCCCTAGGGGAAAAATACACATACCCTTGTAATCGGGCGAGTTTATACTTTTAGATGCAACAGGAATTTCTCGAGCTCGTCAATCCGTTCGCGAGATATGGTAGTTTAAAGTTAAGGAATGGTTGAGAAACCATCAAAATTTTCGCAAGTCTGATACTCGAAACCAATAACTGGATTGGCCTAGGGGAAAAGTACACACACCATTGTAATCGGTCGACTTTCTACTTTCATATGCAACAGGAAATAATCGAGTTCGTCAATCCGTTCGCGAGATATGGGAGTTTGAAGTTAAGGAATGGTTGAGAAACCATCAAAATTTTCGCAAGTCTGATACTCGGAACCAATAACTACTATACCCTAGGGCAAAAATGCCCATACCGTTGTAATCGGACGAGTTTCTGCTTTCAGATGCACCAGGAATTTCTCGAGTTCGTGAATCCGTTCGCGAGATATGGGAGTTTGAAATTAAGGAACGGTTGAGAAACCATCAAAATTTTCGCAAGTCTGATTCTCGAAACCAATAACTGGAATGGCCTAGGGGAAAAGTACACACACCATTGTAATGGGGCGAGTTTCTACTTTCAGATGCAACAGGAATTTCTCGAGTTCGTCAATCCGTTCGCGAGATATGGGAGTTTGAAGTTAGGGAATGCTTGAGAAACCATCAAATTTTTCGCAATTCTGATGCTAGAATCGATTAACTGGAATGACCTAGGGGAAAAGTACACACACCATTGTAATCGGTAGACTTTCTACTTTCAGATGCAACAGGAAATAATCGAGTTCGTCAATCCGTTCGCGAGATATGGGAGTTTGAAGTTAAGGAATGCTTGAGAAACCATCAAAATTTTCGCAAGTCTGATACTCGAAACGAATAACTACTATGGCCTAGGGCAAAAATACACATACCGTTGTAATCGGACGAGTTTCTGGTTTCAGATGCAACAGGAATTTCTCGAATTCGTCAATCCGTTCGCGAGGTATGGGAGTTTGAAATTAAGGAACGGTTGAGAAACAATCAAAATTTTCGCAAGTCTGATAATCGAAACCAATAACTACAAAGGCTTAGGGGAAAAATACACACACCGTTGTAATCGGGAAAGTTTCTTTTTCCAGATGCAACAGGAATTTCTCGTGTTCGTCAATCCGTTCGCGAGATATGGGAGTTTGAAGTTAAGGAATGGTTGAGAAACCGTCACAATTTTCGCAAGTCTGATACTCGAAACCAATAACTACAAAGGCCTAGGGCAAAAAAACACATACCTTTGTAATCGGGCGAGTTTCTACTTTCAGATGCAACAGGAATTTCTCGAGCTCGTCAATCCGTTCGCGAGATATGGGAGTTTGAAGTTAAGGAATGCTTGAGAAACCATCAAAATTTTCGCAAGTCTGATAATCGAAACCAATAACTACAAAGCCCTAGGGGAAAAATGCACATACCTTTGTAATCGGGCGAGTTTATACGTTCAGATGCACCCGGAATTTCTCGAGTTCGTGAATCCGTTCGCGAGATATGGGAGTTTGAAGTTAGGGAATGGTTGAGAAACCATCAAAATTTTCGCAATTCTGATGCTAGAATCGATTAACTGGAATGACCTAGGGGAAAAATACACATACCTTTGTAATCGGGCGAGTTTCTACTTTCAGATGCAACAGGAATTTCTCGAGCTCGTCAATCCGTTCGCGAGATATGGTAGTTTAAAGTTAAGGAATGGTTGAGAAACCATCAAAATTTTCGCAAGTCTGATACTCGAAACCAATAACTGGATTGGCCTAGGGGAAAATTGCACACACCATTCTAATGGGGCGAGTTTCTACTTTCACATGCAACAGGAATTTCTCGAGCTCTTCAATCCGTTCCCGAGAAATCGGAGTTTGAAGTTAAGGAATGGTTGAGAAACCATCAAAATTTTTGCAATTCTGATACACGAAACCAATTACTATGGCCTAGGGCAAAAATACACATACCGTTGTAATCGGACGAGTTTCTGGTTTCAGATGCAATAGGAATTTCTCGAGTTCGTCAATCCGTTCGCGAGATATGGGAGTTTGAAGTTGAGGAATGGTTGAGAAACCATCAAAATTTTCGCAATTCTGATGCTAGAAACGAATAACTGGAATGACATGGGGGAAAAGTACACACACCATTGTAATCGGTCGACTTTCTACTTTCATATGCAACAGGAAATAATCGAGTTCGTCAATCCGTTCGCGAGATATGGGAGTTTGATGTTAAGGAATGCTTGAGAAACCATCAAAATTTTCGCAAGTCTGATACTCGAAACCAATAATTACAAAGGCCTAGGGGAAAAATACACATACCTATGTAATCGGGCGAGTTTCTACTTTCAGATGCAACAGGAATTCCTCGAGCTCGTCAATCCGTTCGCGAGATGTTGGAGTTTGAAGTTAAGGAATGCTTGAGAAACCATCAAAATTTTCGCAAGTCTGATACTCGAAACCAATAACTACAAAGCCCTAGGGGAAAAATGCACATACCTTTGTAATCGGGCGAGTTTATACGTTCAGATGCACCCGGAATTTCTCGAGTTCGTGAATCCGTTCGCGAGATATGGGAGTTTGAAGTTAAAGAATGCTTCAGAAACCATCAAAATTTTCGCAAGTCTGATACTCGAAACCAATAACTACAAAGCCCTAGGGGAAAAATACACATACCTTTGTAATCGGGCGAGTTTCTACTTTCAGATGCAACAGGAATTCCTCGAGCTCGTCAATCCGTTCGCGAGATATGGGAGTTTGAAGTTAAAGAATGCTTCAGAAACCATCAAAATTTTCGCAAGTCTGAAACTCGATACCAATAACTACAAAGGTTTAGGGGAAAAATGCACATACTGTTGTAACCGGGAGAGCTTCTTCTTCCAGATGCAACCGGAATTTCTAGTGTTCGTCAATCCGTTCGCGAGATATGGGAGTTTGAAGATAAGGAATGCTTGAGAAACCATCAAAATTTTCGCAAGTCTGATACTCGAAACCAATAACTACTATGGCCTAGGGCAAAAATACACATACCGTTGTAATCGGACGAGTTTCTGGTTTCAGATGCAACAGGAATTTCTCGAATTCGTCAATCCGTTCGCGAGGTATGGGAGTTTGAAATTAAGGAACGGTTGAGAAACAATCAAAATTTTCGCAAGTCTGATAATCGAAACCAATAACTACAAAGGCTTAGGGGAAAAATACACACACCGTTGTAATCGGGAGAGTTTCTTCTTCCAGATGCAACAGGAATTTCTCGTGTTCGTCAATCCGTTCGCGAGATATGGGAGTTTGAAGTTAAGGAATGGTTGAGAAACCGTCACAATTTTCGCAAGTCTGATACTCGAAACCAATAACTACAACGGCCTAGGGCAAAAAAACACATACCTTTGTAATCGGGCGAGTTTCTACTTTCAGATGCAACAGGAATTTCTCGAGCTCGTCAATCCGTTCGCGAGATATGGGAGTTTGAAGTTAAGGAATGGTTGAGAAACCATCAAAATTTTCGCAAGTCTGATACTCGGAACCAATAACTACTATACCCTAGGGCAAAAATGCCCATACCGTTGTAATCGGACGAGTTTCTGCTTTCAGATGCACCAGGAATTTCTCGAGTTCGTGAATCCGTTCGCGAGATATGGGAGTTTGAAATTAAGGAACGGTTGAGAAACCATCAAAATTTTCGCAAGTCTGATTCTCGAAACCAATAACTGGAATGGCCTAGGGGAAAAGTACACACACCATTGTAATGGGGCGAGTTTCTACTTTCAGATGCAACAGGAATTTCTCGAGTTCGTCAATCCGTTCGCGAGATATGGGAGTTTGAAGTTAGGGAATGCTTGAGAAACCATCAAATTTTTCGCAATTCTGATGCTAGAATCGATTAACTGGAATGACCTAGGGGAAAAGTACACACACCATTGTAATCGGTAGACTTTCTACTTTCAGATGCAACAGGAAATAATCGAGTTCGTCAATCCGTTCGCGAGATATGGGAGTTTGAAGTTAAGGAATGCTTGAGAAACCATCAAAATTTTCGCAAGTCTGATACTCGAAACCAATAACTGGAACGGCCTGGAGGAAAAGTACACACACCATTGTAATCTGGCAAGTTTCTACTTTCAGAGGCGACAGGAACTTCTCGAGTTCGCCAATCCGTTCGCGAGGTATCGGAGTTTGAAGTTAAGGAATGGTTGAGAAACCACCAAAATTTTCGCAAGTGTGATTCTCGAAACCAATAACTACTATGGCCTAGGGCAGAAATACACATACCGTTGTAATCGGACGAGCTTCTGGTTTCAGATGCAAAAGGAATTTCTCGAGATCGACAATCCGTTCGCGAGATATGGGAGTTTGAAGTTAAGGAATGTTTGAGAAACCATCACAATTTTCGCAAGTTGATACTCGAAACCAATAACTACCATTGCCTAAGGGAAAAATGCACACACCTTTGTAATCGGGCGAGTTTCTACTTTCAGATGCAACAGGAATTTCTCGAGTTCGTCAATCCGTTCGCGAGATATGGGAGTTTTGAAGTTAGGGAATGGTTGAGAAACCATCAAAATTTTCGCAATTCTGATGCTAGAATCGATTAACTGGAATGACCTAGGGGAAAAATACACATACCTTTGTAATCGGGCGAGTTTCTACTTTCAGATGCAACAGGAATTTCTCGAGCTCGTCAATCCGTTCGCGAGATATGGGAGTTTGAAGTTAAGGAATGCTTGAGAAACCATCAAAATTTTCGCAAGTCTGAAACCCGAAACCAATAACTACAAAGCCCTAGGGGAAAAATACACATACCCTTGTAATCGGGCGAGTTTATACTTTTAGATGCAACAGGAATTTCTCGAGCTCGTCAATCCGTTCGCGAGATATGGTAGTTTAAAGTTAAGGAATGGTTGAGAAACCATCAAAATTTTCGCAAGTCTGATACTCGAAACCAATAACTGGATTGGCCTAGGGGAAAAGTACACACACCATTGTAATCGGTCGACTTTCTACTTTCATATGCAACAGGAAATAATCGAGTTCGTCAATCCGTTCGCGAGATATGGGAGTTTGAAGTTAAGGAATGCTTGAGAAACCATCAAAATTTTCGCAAGTCTGATACTCGAAACCAATAACTACAAAGCCCTAGGGGAAAAATGCACATACCTTTGTAATCGGGCGAGTTTATACGTTCAGATGCACCCGGAATTTCTCGAGTTCGTGAATCCGTTCGCGAGATATGGGAGTTTGAAGTTAAAGAATGCTTCAGAAACCATCAAAATTTCCGCAAGTCTGATACTCGAAACCAATAACTACAAAGCCCTAGGGGAAAAATACACATACCTTTGTAATCGGGCGAGTTTCTACTTTCAGATGCAACAGGAATTCCTCGAGCTCGTCAATCCGTTCGCGAGATATGGGAGTTTGAAGTTAAAGAATGCTTCAGAAACCATCAAAATTTTCGCTAGTCTGAAACTCGATACCAATAACTACAAAGGCTTAGGGGAAAAATGCACATACTGTTGTAATCGGGAGAGCTTCTTCTTCCAGATGCAACCGGAATTTCTAGTGTTCGTCAATCCGTTCGCGAGATATGGGAGTTTGAAGATAAGGAATGCTTGAGAAACCATCAAAATTTTCGCAAGTCTGATACTCGAAACCAATAACTACTATGGCCTAGGGCAAAAATACACATACCGTTGTAATCGGACGAGTTTCTGGTTTCAGATGCAACAGGAATTTCTCGAATTCGTCAATCCGTTCGCGAGGTATGGGAGTTTGAAATTAAGGAACGGTTGAGAAACAATCAAAATTTTCGCAAGTCTGATAATCGAAACCAATAACTACAAAGGCTTAGGGGAAAAATACACACACCGTTGTAATCGGGAAAGTTTCTTTTTCCAGATGCAACAGGAATTTCTCGTGTTCGTCAATCCGTTCGCGAGATATGGGAGTTTGAAGTTAAGGAATGGTTGAGAAACCGTCACAATTTTCGCAAGTCTGATACTCGAAACCAATAACTACAAAGGCCTAGGGCAAAAAAACACATACCTTTGTAATCGGGCGAGTTTCTACTTTCAGATGCAACAGGAATTTCTCGAGCTCGTCAATCCGTTCGCGAGATATGGGAGTTTGAAGTTAAGGAATGCTTGAGAAACCATCAAAATTTTCGCAAGTCTGAAACCCGAAACCAATAACTACAAAGCCCTAGGGGAAAAATACACATACCCTTGTAATCGGGCGAGTTTATACTTTTAGATGCAACAGGAATTTCTCGAGCTCGTCAATCCGTTCGCGAGATATGGTAGTTTAAAGTTAAGGAATGGTTGAGAAACCATCAAAATTTTCGCAAGTCTGATACTCGAAACCAATAACTGGATTGGCCTAGGGGAAAAGTACACACACCATTGTAATCGGTCGACTTTCTACTTTCATATGCAACAGGAAATAATCGAGTTCGTCAATCCGTTCGCGAGATATGGGAGTTTGAAGTTAAGGAATGCTTGAGAAACCATCAAAATTTTCGCAAGTCTGATACTCGAAACCAATAACTACAAAGCCCTAGGGGAAAAATGCACATACCTTTGTAATCGGGCGAGTTTATACGTTCAGATGCACCCGGAATTTCTCGAGTTCGTGAATCCGTTCGCGAGATATGGGAGTTTGAAGTTAAAGAATGCTTCAGAAACCATCAAAATTTCCGCAAGTCTGATACTCGAAACCAATAACTACAAAGCCCTAGGGGAAAAATACACATACCTTTGTAATCGGGCGAGTTTCTACTTTCAGATGCAACAGGAATTCCTCGAGCTCGTCAATCCGTTCGCGAGATATGGGAGTTTGAAGTTAAAGAATGCTTCAGAAACCATCAAAATTTTCGCTAGTCTGAAACTCGATACCAATAACTACAAAGGCTTAGGGGAAAAATGCACATACTGTTGTAATCGGGAGAGCTTCTTCTTCCAGATGCAACCGGAATTTCTAGTGTTCGTCAATCCGTTCGCGAGATATGGGAGTTTGAAGATAAGGAATGCTTGAGAAACCATCAAAATTTTCGCAAGTCTGATACTCGAAACCAATAACTACTATGGCCTAGGGCAAAAATACACATACCGTTGTAATCGGACGAGTTTCTGGTTTCAGATGCAACAGGAATTTCTCGAATTCGTCAATCCGTTCGCGAGGTATGGGAGTTTGAAATTAAGGAACGGTTGAGAAACAATCAAAATTTTCGCAAGTCTGATAATCGAAACCAATAACTACAAAGGCTTAGGGGAAAAATACACACACCGTTGTAATCGGGAAAGTTTCTTTTTCCAGATGCAACAGGAATTTCTCGTGTTCGTCAATCCGTTCGCGAGATATGGGAGTTTGAAGTTAAGGAATGGTTGAGAAACCGTCACAATTTTCGCAAGTCTGATACTCGAAACCAATAACTACAAAGGCCTAGGGCAAAAAAACACATACCTTTGTAATCGGGCGAGTTTCTACTTTCAGATGCAACAGGAATTTCTCGAGCTCGTCAATCCGTTCGCGAGATATGGGAGTTTGAAGTTAAGGAATGCTTGAGAAACCATCAAAATTTTCGCAAGTCTGATAATCGAAACCAATAACTACAAAGCCCTAGGGGAAAAATGCACATACCTTTGTAATCGGGCGAGTTTATACGTTCAGATGCACCCGGAATTTCTCGAGTTCGTGAATCCGTTCGCGAGATATGGGAGTTTGAAGATAAAGAATGCTTCAGAAACCATCAAAATTTTCGCAAGTGTGATACTCGAAACCAATAACTACAAAGCCCTAGGGGAAAAATACACATACGTTTGTAATCGGGCGAGTTTCTACTTTCAGATGCAACAGGAATTCCTCGAGCTCGTCAATCCGTTCGCGAGATATGGGAGTTTGAAGTTAAAGAATGCTTCAGAAACCATCAAAATTTTCGCAAGTCTGAAACTCGATACCAATAACTACAAAGGCTTAGGGGAAAAATGCACATACTGTTGTAATCGGGAGAGCTTCTTCTTCCAGATGCAACCGGAATTTCTAGTGTTCGTCAATCCGTTCGCGAGATATGGGAGTTTGAAGATAAGGAATGCTTGAGAAACCATCAAAATTTTCGCAAGTCTGATACTCGAAACCAATAACTACTATGGCCTAGGGCAAAAATACACATACCGTTGTAATCGGACGAGTTTCTGGTTTCAGATGCAACAGGAATTTCTCGAATTCGTCAATCCGTTCGCGAGGTATGGGAGTTTGAAATTAAGGAACGGTTGAGAAACAATCAAAATTTTCGCAAGTCTGATAATCGAAACCAATAACTACAAAGGCTTAGGGGAAAAATACACACACCGTTGTAATCGGGAGAGTTTCTTCTTCCAGATGCAACCGGAATTTCTAGTGTTCGTCAATCCGTTCGCGAGATATGGGAGTTTGAAGTTAAGGAATGGTTGAGAAACCGTCACAATTTTCGCAAGTCTGATACTCGAAACCAATAACTACAAAGGCCTAGGGCAAAAAAACACATACCTTTGTAATCGGGCGAGTTTCTACTTTCAGATGCAACAGGAATTTCTCGAGCTCGTCAATCCGTTCGCGAGATATGGGAGTTTGAAGTTAAGGAATGGTTGAGAAACCATCAAAATTTTCGCAAGTCTGATACTCGGAACCAATAACTACTATACCCTAGGGCAAAAATGCCCATACCGTTGTAATCGGACGAGTTTCTGCTTTCAGAATCACCAGGAATTTCTCGAGTTCGTGAATCCGTTCGCGAGATATGGGAGTTTGAAATTAAGGAACGGTTGAGAAACCATCAAAATTTTCGCAAGTCTGATTCTCGAAACCAATAACTGGAATGGCCTAGGGGAAAAATACACACACCATTGTAATGGGGCGAGTTTCTACTTTCAGATGCAACAGGAATTTCTCGAGTTCGTCAATCCGTTCGCGAGATATGGGAGTTTGAAGTTAGGGAATGGTTGAGAAACCATCAAATTTTTCGCAATTCTGATGCTAGAATCGATTAACTGGAATGACCTAGGGGAAAAGTACACACACCATTGTAATCGGTAGACTTTCTACTTTCAGATGCAACAGGAAATAATCGAGTTCGTCAATCCGTTCGCGAGATATGGGAGTTTGAAGTTAAGGAATGCTTGAGAAACCATCAAAATTTTCGCAAGTCTGATACTCGAAACCAATAACTGGAACGGCCTGGAGGAAAAGTACACACACCATTGTAATCTGGCAAGTTTCAACTTTCAGAGGCGACAGGAACTTCTCGAGTTCGCCAATCCGTTCGCGAGGTATCGGAGTTTGAAGTTAAGGAATGGTTGAGAAACCACCAAAATTTTCGCAAGTGTGATTCTCGAAACCAATAACTACTATGGCCTAGGGCAGAAATACACATACCGTTGTAATCGGACGAGCTTCTGGTTTCAGATGCAAAAGGAATTTCTCGAGATCGACAATCCGTTCGCGAGATATGGGAGTTTGAAGTTAAGGAATGGTTGAGAAACCATCACAATTTTCGCAAGTCTGATACTCGAAACCAATAACTACTATTGCCTAAGGGAAAAATGCACACACCTTTGTAATCGGGCGAGTTTCTACTTTCAGATGCAACAGGAATTTCTCGAGTTCGTCAATCCGTTCGCGAGATATGGGAGTTTGAAGTTAGGGAATGGTTGAGAAACCATCAAAATTTTCGCAATTCTGATGCTAGAATCGATTAACTGGAATGACCTAGGGGAAAAATACACATACCTTTGTAATCGGGCGAGTTTCTACTTTCAGATGCAACAGGAATTTCTCGAGCTCGTCAATCCGTTCGCGAGATATGGGAGTTTGAAGTTAAGGAATGCTTGAGAAACCATCAAAATTTTCGCAAGTCTGAAACCCGAAACCAATAACTACAAAGCCCTAGGGGAAAAATACACATACCCTTGTAATCGGGCGAGTTTATACTTTTAGATGCAACAGGAATTTCTCGAGCTCGTCAATCCGTTCGCGAGATATGGTAGTTTAAAGTTAAGGAATGGTTGAGAAACCATCAAAATTTTCGCAAGTCTGATACTCGAAACCAATAACTGGATTGGCCTAGGGGAAATTTGCACACACCATTCTAATGGGGCGAGTTTCTACTTTCACATGCAACAGGAATTTCTCGAGCTCGTCAATCCGTTCCCGTGAAATCGGAGTTTGAAGTTAAGGAATGGTTGAGAAACCATCAAAATTTTCGCAATTCTGATACACGAAACCAATTACTATGGCCTAGGGCAAAAATACACATACCGTTGTAATCGGACGAGTTTCTGGTTTCAGATGCAATAGGAATTTCTCGAGTTCATCAATCCGTTCGCGAGATATGGGAGTTTGAAGTTGAGGAATGGTTGAGAAACCATCAAAATTTTCGCAATTCTGATGCTAGAAACGAATAACTGGAATGACATGGGGGAAAAGTACACACACCATTGTAATCGGTCGACTTTCTACTTTCATATGCAACAGGAAATAATCGAGTTCGTCAATCCGTTCGCGAGATATGGGAGTTTGAAGTTAAGGAATGCTTGAGAAACCATCAAAATTTTCGCAAGTCTGATACTCGAAACCAATAATTACAAAGGCCTAGGGGAAAAATACACATACATTTGTAATCGGGCGAGTTTCTACTTTCAGATGCAACAGGAATTCCTCGAGCTCGTCAATCCGTTCGCGAGATATTGGAGTTTGAAGTTTAGGAATGCTTGAGAAACCATCAAAATTTTCGCAAGTCTGATACTCGAAACCAATAACTACAAAGCCCTAGGGGAAAAATGCACATACCTTTGTAATCGGGCGAGTTTATACGTTCAGATGCACCCGGAATTTCTCGAGTTCGTGAATCCGTTCGCGAGATATGGGAGTTTGAAGTTAAAGAATGCTTCAGAAACCATCAAAATTTTCGCAAGTCTGATACTCGAAACCAATAACTACAAAGCCCTAGGGGAAAAATACACATACCTTTGTAATCGGGCGAGTTTCTACTTTCAGATGCAACAGGAATTTCTCGAGTTCGTCAATCCGTTCGCGAGATATGGGAGTTTGAAGTTAGGGAATGGTTGAGAAACCATCAAAATTTTCGCAATTCTGATGCTAGAATCGATTAACTGGAATGACCTAGGGGAAAAATACACATACCTTTGTAATCGGGCGAGTTTCTACTTTCAGATGCAACAGGAATTTCTCGAGCTCGTCAATCCGTTCGCGAGATATGGGAGTTTGAAGTTAAGGAATGCTTGAGAAACCATCAAAATTTTCGCAAGTCTGAAACCCGAAACCAATAACTACAAAGCCCTAGGGGAAAAATACACATACCCTTGTAATCGGGCGAGTTTATACTTTTAGATGCAACAGGAATTTCTCGAGCTCGTCAATCCGTTCGCGAGATATGGTAGTTTAAAGTTAAGGAATGGTTGAGAAACCATCAAAATTTTCGCAAGTCTGATACTCGAAACCAATAACTGGATTGGCCTAGGGGAAAATTGCACACACCATTCTAATGGGGCGAGTTTCTACTTTCACATGCAACAGGAATTTCTCGAGCTCGTCAATCCGTTCCCGAGAAATCGGAGTTTGAAGTTAAGGAATGGTTGAGAAACCATCAAAATTTTCGCAATTCTGATACACGAAACCAATTACTATGGCCTAGGGCAAAAATACACATACCGTTGTAATCGGACGAGTTTCTGGTTTCAGATGCAATAGGAATTTCTCGAGTTCGTCAATCCGTTCGCGAGATATGGGAGTTTGAAGTTGAGGAATGGTTGAGAAACCATCAAAATTTTCGCAATTCTGATGCTAGAAACGAATAACTGGAATGACATGGGGGAAAAGTACACACACCATTGTAATCGGTCGACTTTCTACGTTCATATGCAACAGGAAATAATCGAGTTCGTCAATCCGTTCGCGAGATATGGGAGTTTGAAGTTAAGGAATGCTTGAGAAACCATCAAAATTTTCGCAAGTCTGATACTCGAAACCAATAACTACAAAGCCCTAGGGGAAAAATGCACATACCTTTGTAATCGGGCGAGTTTATACGTTCAGATGCACCCGGAATTTCTCGAGTTCGTGAATCCGTTCGCGAGATATGGGAGTTTGAAGTTAAAGAATGCTTCAGAAACCATCAAAATTTTCGCAAGTCTGATACTCGAAACCAATAACTACAAAGCCCTAGGGGAAAAATACACATACCTTTGTAATCGGGCGAGTTTCTACTTTCAGATGCAACAGGAATTCCTCGAGCTCGTCAATCCGTTCGCGAGATATGGGAGTTTGAAGTAGAAGAATGCTTCAGAAACCATCAAAATTTTCGCAAGTCTGAAACTCGATACCAATAACTACAAACGCTTAGGGGAAAAATGCACATACTGTTGTAATCGGGAGAGCTTCTTCTTCCAGATGCAACCGGAATTTCTAGTGTTCGTCAATCCGTTCGCGAGATATGGGAGTTTGAAGATAAGGAATGCTTGAGAAACCATCAAAATTTTCGCAAGTCTGATACTCGAAACCAATAACTACTATGGCCTAGGGCAAAAATACACATACCGTTGTAATCGGACGAGTTTCTGGTTTCAGATGCAACAGGAATTTCTCGAATTCGTCAATCCGTTCGCGAGGTATGGGAGTTTGAAATTAAGGAACGGTTGAGAAACAATCAAAATTTTCGCAAGTCTGATAATCGAAACCAATAACTACTATGGCCTAGGGCAAAAATACACATACCGTTGTAATCGGACGAGTTTCTGGTTTCAGATGCAACAGGAATTTCTCGAATTCGTCAATCCGTTCGCGAGGTATGGGAGTTTGAAATTAAGGAACGGTTGAGAAACAATCAAAATTTTCGCAAGTCTGATAATCGAAACCAATAACTACAAAGGCTTAGGGGAAAAATACACACACCGTTGTAATCGGGAAAGTTTCTTTTTCCAGATGCAACAGGAATTTCTCGTGTTCGTCAATCCGTTCGCGAGATATGGGAGTTTGAAGTTAAGGAATGGTTGAGAAACCGTCACAATTTTCGCAAGTCTGATACTCGAAACCAATAACTACAAAGGCCTAGGGCAAAAAAACACATACCTTTGTAATCGGGCGAGTTTCTACTTTCAGATGCAACAGGAATTTCTCGAGCTCGTCAATCCGTTCGCGAGATATGGGAGTTTGAAGTTAAGGAATGCTTGAGAAACCATCAAAATTTTCGCAAGTCTGATAATCGAAACCAATAACTACAAAGCCCTAGGGGAAAAATGCACATACCTTTGTAATCGGGCGAGTTTATACGTTCAGATGCACCCGGAATTTCTCGAGTTCGTGAATCCGTTCGCGAGATATGGGAGTTTGAAGATAAAGAATGCTTCAGAAACCATCAAAATTTTCGCAAGTCTGATACTCGAAACCAATAACTACAAAGCCCTAGGGGAAAAATACACATACCTTTGTAATCGGACGAGTTTCTACTTTCAGATGCAACAGGAATTCCTCGAGCTCGTCAATCCGTTCGCGAGATATGGGAGTTTGAAGTTAAAGAATGCTTCAGAAACCATCAAAATTTTCGCAAGTCTGAAACTCGATACCAATAACTACAAAGGCTTAGGGGAAAAATGCACATACTGTTGTAATCGGGAGAGCTTCTTCTTCCAGATGCAACCGGAATTTCTAGTGTTCGTCAATCCGTTCGCGAGATATGGGAGTTTGAAGATAAGGAATGCTTGAGAAACCATCAAAATTTTCGCAAGTCTGATACTCGAAACCAATAACTACTATGGCCTAGGGCAAAAATACACATACCGTTGTAATCGGACGAGTTTCTGGTTTCAGATGCAACAGGAATTTCTCGAATTCGTCAATCCGTTCGCGAGGTATGGGAGTTTGAAATTAAGGAACGGTTGAGAAACAATCAAAATTTTAGCAAGTCTGATAATCGAAACCAATAACTACAAAGGCTTAGGGGAAAAATACACACACCGTTGTAATCGGGAGAGTTTCTTCTTCCAGATGCAACAGGAATTTCTCGTGTTCGTCAATCCGTTCGCGAGATATGGGAGTTTGAAGTTAAGGAATGGTTGAGAAACCGTCACAATTTTCGCAAGTCTGATACTCGAAACCAATAACTACAAAGGCCTAGGGCAAAAAAACACATACCTTTGTAATCGGGCGAGTTTCTACTTTCAGATGCAACAGGAATTTCTCGAGCTCGTCAATCCGTTCGCGAGATATGGGAGTTTGAAGTTAGGGAATGGTTGAGAAACCATCAAATTTTTCGCAATTCTGATGCTAGAATCGATTAACTGGAATGACCTAGGGGAAAAGTACACACACCATTGTAATCGGTAGACTTTCTACTTTCAGATGCAACAGGAAATAATCGAGTTCGTCAATCCGTTCGCGAGATATGGGAGTTTGAAGTTAAGGAATGCTTGAGAAACCATCAAAATTTTCGCAAGTCTGATACTCGAAACCAATAACTGGAACGGCCTGGAGGAAAAGTACACACACCATTGTAATCTGGCAAGTTTCTACTTTCAGAGGCGACAGGAACTTCTCGAGTTCGCCAATCCGTTCGCGAGGTATCGGAGTTTGAAGTTAAGGAATGGTTGAGAAACCACCAAAATTTTCGCAAGTGTGATTCTCGAAACCAATAACTACTATGGCCTAGGGCAGAAATACACATACCGTTGTAATCGGACGAGCTTCTGGTTTCAGATGCAAAAGGAATTTCTCGAGATCGACAATCCGTTCGCGAGATATGGGAGTTTGAAGTTAAGGAATGGTTGAGAAACCATCACAATTTTCGCAAGTCTGATACTCGAAACCAATAACTACTATTGCCTAAGGGAAAAATGCACACACCTTTGTAATCGGGCGAGTTTCTACTTTCAGATGCAACAGGAATTTCTCGAGTTCGTCAATCCGTTCGCGAGATATGGGATTTTGAAGTTAGGGAATGGTTGAGAAACCATCAAAATTTTCGCAATTCTGATGCTAGAATCTATTAACTGGAATGACCTAGGGGAAAAATACACATACCTTTGTAATCGGGCGAGTTTCTACTTTCAGATGCAACAGGAATTTCTCGAGCTCGTCAATCCGTTCGCGAGATATGGGAGTTTGAAGTTAAGGAATGCTTGAGAAACCATCAAAATTTTCGCAAGTCTGATACTCGAAACCAATAACTGGATTGGCCTAGGGGAAATTTGCACACACCATTCTAATGGGGCGAGTTTCTACTTTCACATGCAACAGGAATTTCTCGAGCTCGTCAATCCGTTCCCGAGAAATCGGAGTTTGAAGTTAAGGAATGGTTGAGAAACCATCAAAATTTTCGCAATTCTGATACACGAAACCAATTACTATGGCCTAGGGCAAAAATACACATACCGTTGTAATCGGACGAGTTTCTGGTTTCAGATGCAATAGGAATTTCTCGAGTTCGTCAATCCGTTCGCGAGATATGGGAGTTTGAAGTTGAGGAATGGTTGAGAAACCATCAAAATTTTCGCAATTCTGATGCTAGAAACGAATAACTGGAATGACATGGGGGAAAAGTACACACACCATTGTAATCGGTCGACTTTCTACTTTCATATGCAACAGGAAATAATCGAGTTCGTCAATCCATTCGCGAGATATGGGAGTTTGAAGTTAAGGAATGCTTGAGAAACCATCAAAATTTTCGCAAGTCTGATACTCGAAACCAATAACTACAAAGCCCTAGGGGAAAAATGCACATACCTTTGTAATCGGGCGAGTTTATACGTTCAGATGCACCCGGAATTTCTCGAGTTCGTGAATCCGTTCGCGAGATATGGGAGTTTGAAGTTAAAGAATGCTTCAGAAACCATCAAAATTTTCGCAAGTCTGATACTCGAAACCAATAACTACAAAGCCCTAGGGGAAAAATACACATACCTTTGTAATCGGGCGAGTTTCTACTTTCAGATGCAACAGGAATTCCTCGAGCTCGTCAATCCGTTCGCGAGATATGGGAGTTTGAAGTTAAAGAATGCTTCAGAAACCATCAAAATTTTCGCAAGTCTGAAACTCGATACCAATAACTACAAAGGCTTAGGGGAAAAATGCACATACTGTTGTAATCGGGAGAGCTTCTTCTTCCAGATGCAACCGGAATTTCTAGTGTTCGTCAATCCGTTCGCGAGATATGGGAGTTTGAAGATAAGGAATGCTTGAGAAACCATCAAAATTTTCGCAAGTCTGATACTCGAAACCAATAACTACTATGGCCTAGGGCAAAAATACACATACCGTTGTAATCGGACGAGTTTCTGGTTTCAGATGCAACAGGAATTTCTCGAATTCGTCAATGCGTTCGCGAGGTATGGGAGTTTGAAATTAAGGAACGGTTGAGAAACAATCAAAATTTTCGCAAGTCTGATAATCGAAACCAATAACTACAAAGGCTTAGGGGAAAAATACACACACCGTTGTAATCGGGAGAGTTTCTTCTTCCAGATGCAACAGGAATTTCTCGTGTTCGTCAATCCGTTCGCGAGATATGGGAGTTTGAAGTTAAGGAATGGTTGAGAAACCGTCACAATTTTCGCAAGTCTGATACTCGAAACCAATAACTACAAAGGCCTAGGGCAAAAAAACACATACCTTTGTAATCGGGCGAGTTTCTACTTTCAGATGCAACAGGAATTTCTCGAGCTCGTCAATCCGTTCGCGAGATATGGGAGTTTGAAATTAAGGAACGGTTGAGAAACCATCAAAATTTTCGCAAGTCTGATTCTCGAAACCAATAACTGGAATGGCCTAGGGGAAAAGTACACACACCATTGTAATGGGGCGAGTTTCTACTTTCAGATGCAAGAGGAATTTCTCGAGTTCGTCAATCCGTTCGCGAGATATGGGAGTTTGAAGTTAGGGAATGGTTGAGAAACCATCAAATTTTTCGCAATTCTGATGCTAGAATCGATTAACTGGAATGACCTAGGGGAAAAGTACACACACCATTGTAATCGGTAGACTTTCTACTTTCAGATGCAACAGGAAATAATCGAGTTCGTCAATCCGTTCGCGAGATATGGGAGTTTGAAGTTAAGGAATGCTTGAGAAACCATCAAAATTTTCGCAAGTCTGATACTCGAAACCAATAACTGGAACGGCCTGGAGGAAAAGTACACACACCATTGTAATCTGGCAAGTTTCTACTTTCAGAGGCGACAGGAACTTCTCGAGTTCGCCAATCCGTTCACGAGGTATCGGAGTTTGAAGTTAAGGAATGGTTGAGAAACCACCAAAATTTTCGCAAGTGTGATTCTCGAAACCAATAACTACTATGGCCTAGGGCAGAAATACACATACCGTTGTAATCGGACGAGCTTCTGGTTTCAGATGCAAAAGGAATTTCTCGAGATCGACAATCCGTTCGCGAGATATGGGAGTTTGAAGTTAAGGAATGGTTGAGAATCCATCACAATTTTCGCAAGTCTGTTACTCGAAACCAATAACTACTATTGCCTAAGGGAAAAATGCACACACCTTTGTAATCGGGCGAGTTTCTACTTTCAGATGCAGCAGGAATTTCTCGAGTTCGTCAATCCGTTTGCGAGATATGGGAGTTTGAAGTTAGGGAATGGTTGAGAAACCATCAAAATTTTCGCAATTCTGATGCT
The DNA here is from genome assembly GCF_051014685.1 of Ptiloglossa arizonensis. Taxonomy (NCBI): domain Eukaryota; kingdom Metazoa; phylum Arthropoda; class Insecta; order Hymenoptera; family Colletidae; genus Ptiloglossa; species Ptiloglossa arizonensis. The sequence continues at coordinate 104,328 of NW_027478769.1, read as the reverse complement.
AGAATCGATTAACTGGAATGACCTAGGGGAAAAATACACATACCTTTGTAATCGGGCGAGTTTCTACTTTCAGATGCAACAGGAATTTCTCGAGCTCGTCAATCCGTTCGCGAGATATGGGAGTTTGAAGTTAAGGAATGCTTGAGAAACCATCAAAATTTTCGCAAGTCTGAAAAACGAAACCAATAACTACAAAGCCCTAGGGGAAAAATACACATACCCTTGTAATCGGGCGAGTTTATACTTTTAGATGCAACAGGAATTTCTCGAGCTCGTCAATCCGTTCGCGAGATATGGTAGTTTAAAGTTAAGGAATGGTTGAGAAACCATCAAAATTTTCGCAAGTCTGATACTCGAAACCAATAACTGGATTGGCCTAGGGGAAAATTGCACACACCATTCTAATGGGGCGAGTTTCTACTTTCACATGCAACAGGAATTTCTCGAGCTCGTCAATCCGTTCCCGAGAAATCGGAGTTTGAAGTTAAGGAATGGTTGAGAAACCATCAAAATTTTCGCAATTCTGATACACGAAACCAATTACTATGGCCTAGGGCAAAAATAAACATACCGTTGTAATCGGACGAGTTTCTGGTTTCAGATGCAATAGGAATTTCTCGAGTTCGTCAATCCGTTCGCGAGATATTGGAGTTTGAAGTTAAGGAATGCTTGAGAAACCATCAAAATTTTCGCAAGTCTGATACTCGAAACCATTAACTACAAAGGCCTAGGGCAAAATAACACATACCTTTGTAATCGGGCGAGTTTCTACTTTCAGATGCAACAGGAATTTCTCGAGCACGTCAATCCGTTCGCGAGATATGGGAGTTTGAAGTTAAGGAATGGTTGAGAAACCATCAAAATTTTCGCAAGTCTGATACTCGGAACCAATAACTACTATACCCTAGGGCAAAAATGCCCATACCATTGTAATCGGACGAGTTTCTGCTTTCAGATGCACCAGGAATTTCTCGAGTTCGTGAATCCGTTCGCGAGATATGGGAGTTTGAAATTAAGGAACGGTTGAGAAACCATCAAAATTTTCGCAAGTCTGATTCTCGAAACCAATAACTGGAATGGCCTAGGGGAAAAGTACACACACCATTGTAATGGGGCGAGTTTCTACTTTCAGATGCAACAGGAATTTCTAGAGTTCGTCATTCCGTTCGCGAGATATGGGTGTTTGAAGGTAAGGAATGGTTGAGACACCATCAAAATTTTCGCAAGTCTGATACTCGAAACCAATAACTACAATGGCTTAGGGGAAGAATGCACATAGCGTTGTAATCGGGAGAGTTTCTATTTTCAGATGCAACAGAAATTTTTCGGATTCGTCAATCCGTTCGCGAAATATGGGAGGTTGGAGTTTAGGAATGGTAGAGAAACCATAAAAATTTTCGCAAGTCTGATACTCGAAACCAATAACTACTATGCCCTAGGGCAAAAATACACACACCATTCTAATCGGTCGAGTTTCTACTTTCAGATGCAAAAGGAAATAATCGAGTTCGTCAATCCGTTCGCGAGATATGGGAGTTAGAAGTTAAGGAGTGCTTGAGAAACCATCAAAATTTTCGCAAGTCTGATACTCGAAACCAACAACTACTATGGCCTAGGGCAAAAATACACATACCGTTGTAATCGGACGAGTTTCTGCTTTCAGATGCAACAGGAAATAATCGAGTTCGTCAATCCGTTCGCGAGATATGGGAGTTAGAAGTTAAGGAATGGTTGAGAAACCATCAAAATTTTCGCAAGTCTGATACTCGAAACCAATAACTACTATGGCCTAGGGCAAAAGTACACATACCGTTGTAATCGGACGAGTTTCTGCTTTCAGATGCAACAGGAATTTCTTGAGTTCGTCAATCCGTTCGCGAGATATGGGAGTTTGAAGTTAAGGAATGGTTGAGAGACCATCACAATTTTCGCAAGTCTGATACTCGAAACCATTAACTACGATGGCCTAGGGGAAAAATTCACATACCTTTGTAATCGGGCGAGTTTACACTTTCAGATGCAACAGGAATTTCTCGAGTTCGTCAATCCGTTCGCGAGAAATGGGAGTTTGAAGTTTAGGAATGGTTGAGAAACCATCAAAATTTTCGCAATTCTGATGCTAGAAACGAATAACTGGAATGACATGGGGGAAAAGTACACACACCATTGTAATCGGTCGACTTTCTACTTTCATATGCAACAGGAAATAATCGAGTTCGTCAATCCGTTCGCGAGATATGGGAGTTTGAAGTTAAGGAATGCTTGAGAAACCATGAAAATTTTCGCAAGTCTGATACTCGAAACCATTAACTACAAAGGCCTAGGGCAAAATAACACATACCTTTGTAATCGGGCGAGTTTCTACTTTCAGATGCAACAGGAATTTCTCGAGCTCGTCAATCCGTTCGCGAGATATGGGAGTTTGAAGTTAAGGAATGGTTGAGAAACCATCAAAATTTTCGCAAGTCTGATACTCGGAACCAATAACTACTATACCCTAGGGCAAAAATGCCCATACCGTTGTAATCGGACGAGTTTCTGCTTTCAGATGCACCAGGAATTTCTCGAGTTCGTGAATCCGTTCGCGAGATATGGGAGTTTGAAATTAAGGAACGGTTGAGAAACCATCAAAATTTTCGCAAGTCTGATTCTCGAAACCAATAACTGGAATGGCCTAGGGGAAAAGTACACACACCATTGTAATGGGGCGAGTTTCTACTTTCAGATGCAACAGGAATTTCTAGAGTTCGTCATTCCGTTCGCGAGATATGGGTGTTTGAAGGTAAGGAATGGTTGAGACACCATCAAAATTTTCGCAAGTCTGATACTCGAAACCAATAACTACAATGGCTTAGGGGAAGAATGCACATAGCGTTGTAATCGGGAGAGTTTCTATTTTCAGATGCAACAGAAATTTTTCGGATTCGTCAATCCGTTCGCGAAATATGGGAGGTTGGAGTTTAGGAATGGTAGAGAAACCATAAAAATTTTCGCAAGTCTGATACTCGAAACCAATAACTACTATGCCCTAGGGCAAAAATACACACACCATTCTAATCGGTCGAGTTTCTACTTTCAGATGCAACAGGAAATAATCGAGTTCGTCAATCCGTTCGCGAGATATGGGAGTTAGAAGTTAAGGAGTGCTTGAGAAACCATCAAAATTTTCGCAAGTCTGATACTCGAAACCAACAACTACTATGGCCTAGGGCAAAAATACACATACCGTTGTAATCGGACGAGTTTCTGCTTTCAGATGCAACAGGAAATAATCGAGTTCGTCAATCCGTTCGCGAGATATGGGAGTTAGAAGTTAAGGAATGGTTGAGAAACCATCAAAATTTTCGCAAGTCTGATACTCGAAACCAATAACTACTATGGCCTAGGGCAAAAGTACACATACCGTTGTAATCGGACGAGTTTCTGCTTTCAGATGCAACAGGAATTTCTTGAGTTCGTCAATCCGTTCGCGAGATATGGGAGTTTGAAGTTAAGGAATGGTTGAGAGACCATCACAATTTTCGCAAGTCTGATACTCGAAACCATTAACTACGATGGCCTAGGGGAAAAATTCACATACCTTTGTAATCGGGCGAGTTTACACTTTCAGATGCAACAGGAATTTCTCGAGTTCGTCAATCCGTTCGCGAGAAATGGGAGTTTGAAGTTTAGGAATGGTTGAGAAACCATCAAAATTTTCGCAATTCTGTTGCTAGAAACGAATAACTGGAATGACATGGGGGAAAAGTACACACACCATTGTAATCGGTCGACTTTCTACTTTCATATGCAACAGGAAATAATCGAGTTCGTCAATCCGTTCGCGAGATATGGGAGTTTGAAGTTAAGGAATGCTTGAGAAACCATGAAAATTTTCGCAAGTCTGATACTCGAAACCATTAACTACAAAGGCCTAGGGCAAAATAACACATACCTTTGTAATCGGGCGAGTTTCTACTTTCAGATGCAACAGGAATTTCTCGAGCTCGTCAATCCGTTCGCGAGATATGGGAGTTTGAAGTTAAGGAATGGTTGAGAAACCATCAAAATTTTCGCAAGTCTGATACTCGGAACCAATAACTACTATACCCTAGGGCAAAAATGCCCATACCGTTGTAATCGGACGAGTTTCTGCTTTCAGATGCACCAGGAATTTCTCGAGTTCGTGAATCCGTTCGCGAGATATGGGAGTTTGAAATTAAGGAACGGTTGAGAAACCATCAAAATTTTCGCAAGTCTGATTCTCGAAACCAATAACTGGAATGGCCTAGGGGAAAAGTACACACACCATTGTAATGGGGCGAGTTTCTACTTTCAGATGCAACAGGAATTTCTAGAGTTCGTCATTCCGTTCGCGAGATATGGGTGTTTGAAGGTAAGGAATGGTTGAGACACCATCAAAATTTTCGCAAGTCTGATGCTCGAAATGAATAACTGGAATGACCTAGGGGAAAAGTACACACACCATTGTAATCGGGGGAGTTTCTACATTCAGATGCAACAGGAATTTCTCGAGCACGTCAATCCGTTCGCGAGATATGGGAGTTTGAAGTTAAGGAATGGTTGAGAAACCATCAAAATTTTCGCAAGTCTGATACTCGGAACCAATAACTACTATACCCTAGGGCAAAAATGCCCATACCATTGTAATCGGACGAGTTTCTGCTTTCAGATGCACCAGGAATTTCTCGAGTTCGTGAATCCGTTCGCGAGATATGGGAGTTTGAAATTAAGGAACGGTTGAGAAACCATCAAAATTTTCGCAAGTCTGATTCTCGAAACCAATAACTGGAATGGCCTAGGGGAAAAGTACACACACCATTCTAATCGGTCGAGTTTCTACTTTCAGATGCAACAGGAAATAATCGAGTTCGTCAATCCGTTCGCGAGATATGGGAGTTAGAAGTTAAGGAGTGCTTGAGAAACCATCAAAATTTTCGCAAGTCTGATACTCGAAACCAACAACTACTATGGCCTAGGGCAAAAATACACATACCGTTGTAATCGGACGAGTTTCTGCTTTCAGATGCAACAGGAAATAATCGAGTTCGTCAATCCGTTCGCGAGATATGGGAGTTAGAAGTTAAGGAATGGTTGAGAAACCATCAAAATTTTCGCAAGTCTGATACTCGAAACCAATAACTACTATGGCCTAGGGCAAAAGTACACATACCGTTGTAATCGGACGAGTTTCTGCTTTCAGATGCAACAGGAATTTCTTGAGTTCGTCAATCCGTTCGCGAGATATGGGAGTTTGAAGTTAAGGAATGGTTGAGAGACCATCACAATTTTCGCAAGTCTGATACTCGAAACCATTAACTACGATGGCCTAGGGGAAAAATTCACATACCTTTGTAATCGGGCGAGTTTACACTTTCAGATGCAACAGGAATTTCTCGAGTTCGTCAATCCGTTCGCGAGAAATGGGAGTTTGAAGTTGAGGAATGGTTGAGAAACCATCAAAATTTTCGCAATTCTGATGCTAGAAACGAATAACTGGAATGACATGGGGGAAAAGTACACACACCATTGTAATCGGTCGGCTTTCTACTTTCATATGCAACAGGAAATAATCGAGTTCGTCAATCCGTTCGCGAAATATGGGAGTTTGAAGTTAAGGAATGCTTGAGAAACCATCAAAATTTTCGCAAGTCTGATACTCGAAACCATTAACTACAAAGGCCTAGGGCAAAATAACACATACCTTTGTAATCGGGCGAGTTTCTACTTTCAGATGCAACAGGAATTTCTCGAGCTCGTCAATCCGTTCGCGAGATATGGGAGTTTGAAGTTAAGGAATGGTTGAGAAACCATCAAAATTTTCGCAAGTCTGATACTCGGAACCAATAACTACTATACCCTAGGGCAAAGATGCCCATACCGTTGTAATCGGACGAGTTTCTGCTTTCAGATGCACCAGGAATTTCTCGAGTTCGTGAATCCGTTCGCGAGATATGGGAGTTTGAAATTAAGGAACGGTTGAGAAACCATCAAAATTTTCGCAAGTCTGATTCTCGAAACCAATAACTGGAATGGCCTAGGGGAAAAGTACACACACCATTGTAATGGGGCGAGTTTCTACTTTCAGATGCAACAGGAATTTCTAGAGTTCGTCATTCCGTTCGCGAGATATGGGTGTTTGAAGGTAAGGAATGGTTAAGACACCATCAAAATTTTCGCAAGTCTGATACTCGAAACCAATAACTACAATGGCTTAGGGGAAGAATGCACATAGCGTTGTAATCGGGAGAGTTTCTATTTTCAGATGCAACAGAAATTTTTCGGATTCGTCAATCCGTTCGCGAAATATGGGAGGTTGGAGTTTAGGAATGGTAGAGAAACCATAAAAATTTTCGCAAGTCTGATACTCGAAACCAATAACTACTATGCCCTAGGGCAAAAATACACACACCATTCTAATCGGTCGAGTTTCTACTTTCAGATGCAACAGGAAATAATCGAGTTCGTCAATCCGTTCGCGAGATATGGGAGTTAGAAGTTAAGGAGTGCTTGAGAAACCTTCAAAATTTTCGCAAGTCTGATACTCGAAACCAACAACTACTATGGCCTAGGGCAAAAATACACATACCGTTGTAATCGGACGAGTTTCTGCTTTCAGATGCAACAGGAAATAATCGAGTTCGTCAATCCGTTCGCGAGATATGGGAGTTAGAAGTTAAGGAATGGTTGAGAAACCATCAAAATTTTCGCAAGTCTGATACTCGAAACCAATAACTACTATGGCCTAGGGCAAAAGTACACATACCGTTGTAATCGGACGAGTTTCTGCTTTCAGATGCAACAGGAATTTCTTGAGTTCGTCAATCCGTTCGCGAGATATGGGAGTTTGAAGTTAAGGAATGGTTGAGAGACCATCACAATTTTCGCAAGTCTGATACTCGAAACCATTAACTACGATGGCCTAGGGGAAAAATTCACATACCTTTGTAATCGGGCGAGTTTACACTTTAAGATGCAACAGGAATTTCTCGAGTTCGTCAATCCGTTCGCGAGATATGGGAGTTTGAAGTTAAGGAATGGTTGAGAAACCATCAAAACTTTCGCAAGTCTGATACTCCAAACCAATAACTACTATACCCTAGGGCAAAAATGCACATACCGTTGTAATCGGACGAGTTTCTGCTTTCAGATGCACCAGGAATTTCTCGAGTTCGTGAATCGGTCGCGAGATATGGGAGTTTGAAATTAAGGAACGGTTGAGAAACCATCAAAATTTTCGCAAGTCTGATACTCGAAACCAATAACTGGAGTGGCCTAGGGCAAAAATACACACACCATTCTAATCGGTCGAGTTTCTACTTTCAGATGCAACAGGAAATAATCGAGTTCGTCAATCCGTTCGCGAGATATGGGAGTTAGAAGTTAAGGAGTGCTTGAGAAACCTTCAAAATTTTCGCAAGTCTGATACTCGAAACCAACAACTACTATGGCCTAGGGCAAAAATACACATACCGTTGTAATCGGACGAGTTTCTGCTTTCAGATGCAACAGGAAATAATCGAGTTCGTCAATCCGTTCGCGAGATATGGGAGTTAGAAGTTAAGGAATGGTTGAGAAACCATCAAAATTTTCGCAAGTCTGATACTCGAAACCAATAACTACTATGGCCTAGGGCAAAAGTACACATTACCGTTGTAATCGGACGAGTTTCTGCTTTCAGATGCAACAGGAATTTCTTGAGTTCGTCAATCCGTTCGCGAGATATGGGAGTTTGAAGTTAAGGAATGGTTGAGAGACCATCACAATTTTCGCAAGTCTGATACTCGAAACCATTAACTACGATGGCCTAGGGGAAAAATTCACATACCTTTGTAATCGGGCGAGTTTCCACTTTCAGATGCAACAGGAATTTCTCGAGTCCGTCAATCCGTTCGCGAGATATGGGAGTTTGAAGTTAAGGAATGGTTGAGAAACCATCAAAACTTTCGCAAGTCTGATACTCCAAACCAATAACTACTATACCCTAGGGCAAAAATGCACATACCGTTGTAATCGGACGAGTTTCTGCTTTCAGATGCACCAGGAATTTCTCGAGTTCGTGAATCCGTTCGCGAGATATGGGAGTTTGAAATTAAGGAACGGTCGAGAAACCATCAAAATTTTCGCAAGTCTGATACTCGAAACCAATAACTGGAGTGGCCTAGGGGAAAAGTACACACGCCATTGTAATGGGGCGAGTTTCTACTTTCAGATGCAACAGGAATTTCTCGAGTTCGTCATTCCGTTCGCGAGATATGGGTGTTTGAAGGTAAGGAATGGTTGAGAGACCATCACAATTTTCGCAAGTCTGATACTCGAAACCATTAACTACGATGGCCTAGGGGAAAAATTCACATACCTTTGTAATCGGGCGAGTTTCCACTTTCAGATGCAACAGGAATTACTCGAGTTGGTCAATCCGTTCGCGAGATATGGGAGTTTGAAGTTAAGGAATGGTTGATAAACCATCAAAATTTTCGCAAGTCTGATACTCCAAACCAATAACTACTATACCCTAGGGCAAAAATGCACATACCGTTGTAATCGGACGAGTTTCTGCTTTCAGATGCACCAGGAATTTCTCGAGTTCGTGAATCCGTTCGCGAGATATGGGAGTTTGAAATTAAGGAACGGTTGAGAAACCATCAAAATTTTCGCAAGTCTGATACTCGAAACCAATAACTGGAATGGCCTAGGGGAAAAGTACACACACCATTGTAATGGGGCGAATTTCTACTTTCAGATGCAACAGGAATTTCTCGAGTTCGTCATTCCGTTCGCGAGATATGGGTGTTTGAAGGTAAGGAATGGTTGAGAAACCATCAAAATTTTCGCAAGTCTGATACTCGAAACCAATAACTACAATGGCTTAGGGGAAGAATGCACATAGCGTTGTAATCGGGAGAGTTTCTATTTTCAAATGCAACAGAAATTTTTCGGATTCGTCAATCCGTTCGCGAAATATGGGAGGTTGGAGTTTAGGAATGGTAGAGAAACCATAAAAATTTTCGCATGTCTGATACTCGAAACCAATAACTACTATGCCCTAGGGCAAAAATACACACACCATTCTAATCGGTCGAGTTTCTACTTTCAGATGCAACAGGAAATAATCGAGTTCGTCAATCCGTTCGCGAGATATGGGAGTTAGAAGTTAAGGAATGCTTGAGAAACCATCAAAATTTTCGCAAGTCTGATACTCGAAACCAACAACTACTATGGCCTAGGGCAAAAATACACATACCGTTGTAATCGGACGAGTTTCTGCTTTCAGATGCAACAGGAAATAATCGAGTTCGTCAATCCGTTCGCGAGATATGAGAGTTAGAAGTTAAGGAATGCTTGAGAAACCATCAAAATTTTCGCAAGTCTGATACTCGAAACCAATAACTACTATGGCCTAGGGCAAAAATACACATACCGTTGTAATCGGACGAGTTTCTGCTTTCAGATGCAACAGGAATTTCTCGAGTTCGTCAATCCGTTCGCGAGATATGGGAGTTTGAAGTTAAGGAATGGTTGATAAACCATCAAAATTTTCGCAAGTCTGATACTCCAAACCAATAACTACTATACCCTAGGGCAAAAATGCACATACCGTTGTAATCGGACGAGTTTCTGCTTTCAGATGCACCAGGAATTTCTCTAGTTCGTCAATCCGTTCGCGAGATATGGGAGTTTGAAGTTAAGGAATGGTTGAGAAACCATCAAAATTTTCGCAATTCTGATGCTTGAAACGAATAACTGGAATGACATGGGGGAAAGTACACACACCATTGTAATCGGTCGACTTTCTACTTTCATATGCAACAGGAAATAATCGAGTTCGTCAATCCGTTCGCGAGATATGGGAGTTTGAAATTAAGGAATGGTTGAGAGACCATCACAATTTTGGCAAGTCTGATACTCGAAAACAATAACTACTATGGCCTATGGCAAAAATACACATACCGTTGTAATCGGGAGAGTGTCTACTTCCAGATGCAACTGGAATTTCTCGAGTTCGTCAATCCGTTCGCGAGATATGGGAGTTTGAAGTTAAGGAATGGTTGAGAAACCGTCAAAATTTTCCAAAGTCTGATACTCGAAACCAATAACTGGAATGGCCTAGGGGAAAAGTACACACACCATTGTAATCGGTCGACTTTCTACTTTCAGATGCAACAGGATATAATCGAGTTCGTCAATCCGTTCGCGAGATATGGGAGTTTGAAGTTAAGTAATGCTTGAGAAACCATCAAAATTTTCGCAAGGCTGATACTCGAAACCAATAAGTACAAAGGCCTAGGAGAAAAATACACATACCATTGTAATCGGTCGAGTTTCTACTTTCAGATGCAACAGGAAATAATCGAGTTCGACAATCCGTTCAGGAGATATGGGAGTTTGAAGTTAAGGAATGGTTGAGAAACCATCAAAATTTTCGCAATTCTGATGCTAGAAACGAATAACCGGAATGACCTGGGGGAAAAGTACACACACCATTGTAATCGGTCGACTTTCTACTTTCAGATGCAACAGGAAATAATCGAGTTCGTCAATCCGTTCGCGAGATAAAGGAGTTTGGAGTTAAGGAATGCTTGAGAAACCATCAAAATTTTCGCAAGTCTGATACTCGAAGCCAACAACTAATATGGCCTAGGGCAAAAATACACATACCGTTGTAATCGGACGAGTTTCTGCTTTCAGATGCAACCGGAATTTCTCGAGTTCGTCAATCCGTTCGCGAGATATGGGAGTTTGAAATTAAGGAACGCTTGAGAAACCATCAAAATTTTCGCAAGTCTGATACTCGAAACCAATAACTACAATGGCCTAGGGGAAAAATTCACATAGCGTTGTAATCGGGAGAGTTTCTATTTTCAGATGCAACAGAAATTTTTCGGATTCGTCAATCCGTTCGCGAAATATGGGAGTTTGGAGTTAAGGAATGGTTGAGAAACCATCAAAATTTTCGCAATTCTGATGCTAGAAACGAATAACTGGAATGACCTAGGGGAAAAGTACACACACCGTTGTAATCGGACGACTTTCTACTATCACATGCAACCGGAATTTCTCGAGCTCGTCAATCCGTTCGCGAGATATGGGAGTTTGAAATTAAGGAACGGTTGAGAAACCATCACAATTTCCGCAAGTCTGATACTCGATACCAGTAACTGGAATGGCCTAGGGGAAAAGTACACACACCATTGTAATGGGGCGAGTTTCTAATTTCAGATGCAACAGGAATTCCTCGAGTTCGTCAATCCGTTCGCGAGATATGGGTGTTTGAAGTTAAGGAATGGTTGAGAGACCATCACAATTTTCGCAAGTCTGATACTCGAAACCAATAACCACTATGACCTAGGGGAAAAATACACATACCTTTGTAATTGGGCGAGTTCCTACTTTCAGATGCAACAGGAGTTTCTCGAGTTCGTCAATCCGTTCGCGAGATATGGGAGTTTGATGTTAAGCAATGGTTGAGAAACCATCAAAATTTTCGCAATTCTGATGCTAGAAACGAATAACTGGAATGACCTGGGGGAAAAGTACACACACCATTCTAATCGGTCGACTTTCTACTTTCAGATGCAACAGGAAATAATCGAGTTCGTCAATCCGTTCGCGAGATATGGGAATTTGAAGTTAAGGAATGCTTGAGAAACCATCAAAATTTTCGCAAGTCTGATACTCGAAACCAATAACTACTATGGCCTAGGGGAAAAGTACACACACCATTGTAATGGGGCGATTTTCTACTTTCAGATGCAACAGGAATTCCTCGAGTTCGTCAATCCGTTCGCGAGATATGGGTGTTTGAAGTTAAGGAATGGTTGAGAGACCATCACAATTTTCGCAAGTCTGATACTCGAAACTAATAACTACTATGGCCTAGGGGAAAAATACACATACCTTTGTAATTGGGCGAGTTTCTACTTTCAGATGCAACAGGAGTTTCTCGAGTTCGTCAATCCGTTCGCGAGATATGGGAGTTTGATGTTAAGCAATGGTTGAGAAACCATCAAAATTTTCGCAATTCTGATGCTAGAAACGAATAACTGGAATGACCTGGGGGAAAAGTACACACACCATTGTAATCGGTCGAGTTTCTACTTTCAGATGCAACAGGAAATAATCGAGTTCGTCAATCCGTTCGCGAGATATGGGAGTTAGAAGTTAAGGAATGCTTGAGAAACCATCAAAATTTTCGCAAGTCTGATACTCGAAACCAACAACTACTATGGCCTAGGGCAAAAATACACATACCGTTGTAATCGGACGAGTTTCTGCTTTCAGATGCAACAGGAAATAATCGAGTTCGTCAATCCGTTCGCGAGATATGAGAGTTAGAAGTTAAGGAATGCTTGAGAAACCATCAAAATTTTCGCAAGTCTGATACTCGAAACCAATAACTACTATGGCCTAGGGCAAAAATACACATACTGTTGTAATCGGACGAGTTTCTGCTTTCAGATGCAACAGGAATTTCAGGAGTTCGTCAATCCGTTCGCGAGATATGGGAGTTTGAAGTTAAGGAATGGTTGAGAAACCATCAAAACTTTCGCAAGTCTGATACTCGAAACCAATAACTGGAATGGCCTAGGGGAAAAGTACACACAACATTGTAATCGGGCGAGTTTCTACTTTCAGATGCAACAGGAATTTCTCGAGGTCGTCATACCGTTCGCGAGATATGGGTGTTTGAAGGTAAGGAATGGTTGAGAAACCATCAAAATTTTCGCAAGTCTGATACACGAAACCAATAACTACAAAGGCCTAGGGGAAAAATACACATACCCTTGTAATCGGGCGAGTTTCTACTTTCAGATGCAACAGGAATTTCTAGATCTCGTCAATCCGTTCGCGAGATATGGGAGTTTGAAATTAAGGAACGGTTGAGAAACCATCAACATTTTCGCAAGTCTGATACTCGAAACCAATAACTACAAAGGCTTAGGGGAAAAATACACATACCGTTGTAATCGGGAGAGTTTCTTCTTCCAGATGCAACCGGAATTTCTCGTGTTCGTCAACCCGTTCGCGAGATATGGGAGTTTGAAGTTAAGGAATGGTTGAGACACCATCAAAATTTTCGCAATTCTGATGCTAGAAACGAATAACTGGAATGACCTAGGGGAAAAGTACACACACCGTTGTAATCGGACGACTTTCTACTATCACATGCAACCGGAATTTCTCGAGCTCGTCAATCCGTTCGCGAGATATGGGAGTTTGAAATTAAGGAACGGTTGAGAAACCATCACAATTTCCGCAAGTCTGATACTCGATACCAGTAACTGGAATGGCCTAGGGGAAAAGTACACACACCATTGTAATGGGGCGAGTTTCTAATTTCAGATGCAACAGGAATTTCTCGAGTTCGTCAATCCGTTCGCGAGGTATGGGAGTTTGAAGTTAAGGAATGGTTGACAAACCATCAAAATCTTCGCAAGTGTGATACGCGAAACCAATAACTGGAATGGCCTAGGGGAAAAGTACACACACCATTGTAATGGGGCGAGTTTCTACTTTCAGATGCAACAGGAATTCCTCGAGTTCGTCAATCCGTTCGCGAGATATGGGTGTTTGAAGTTAAGGAATGGTTGAGAGACCATCACAATTTTCGCAAGTCTGATACTCGAAACCAATAACTACTATGGCCTAGGGGAAAAATACACATACCTTTGTAATTGGGCGAGTTTCTACTTTCAGATGCAACAGGAGTTTCTCGAGTTCGTCAATCCGTTCGCGAGATATGGGAGTTTGATGTTAAGCAATGGTTGAGAAACCATCAAAATTTTCGCAATTCTGATGCTAGAAACGAATAACTGGAATGACCTGGGGGAAAAGTACACACACCATTGTAATCGGTCGACTTTCTACTTTCAGATGCAACAGGAAATAAACGAGTTCGTCAATCCGTTCGCGAGATATGGGAATTTGAAGTTAAGGAATGCTTGAGAAACCATCAAAATTTTCGCAAGTCTGATACCCGAAACCAATAACTACTATGGCCAAGGGCAAAAATACACATACCGTTGTAATCGGACGAGTTTCTGCTTTCAGATGCAACAGGAATTTCTCGAGTTCGTCAATCCGTTCGCGAGATATGGGAGTTTGAAATTAAGGAACGGTTGAGAAACCATCAAAATTTTCGCAAGTCTGATACTCGAAACCAATAACTGGAATGGCCTAGGGGAAAAGTACACACAACATTGTAATCGGGCGAGTTTCTACTTTCAGATGCAACCGGAATTTCTCGTGTTCGTCAATCCGTTCGCGAGATATGGGAGTTTGAAGTTAAGGAATGGTTGAGAAACCATCAAAATTTTCGCAATTCTGATGCTCGAAACGAATAACTGGAATGACCTAGGGGAAAAGTACACACACCATTGTAATCGGGCGAGTTTCTACTTTCAGATACAACAGGAATTTCTCGAGTTCGTCATTCCGTTCGCGAGATATGGGTGTTTGAAGGTAAGGAATGGTTGAGAATCCATCAAAATTTTCGAAAGTCTGATACTGGAAACCAATAACAGGAATGGCCTAGGGGAAAAGTACACACACCATTGTAATCGGGCGAGTTTCTACTTTCAGATACAACAGGAATTTCTCGAGTTCGTCATTCTGTTCGCGAGATATGGGTGTTTGAAGGTAAGGAATGGTTGAGAAATCATGAAAATTTTCGCAAGTCTGATACTCGAAACCAATAACTACTATGGCCTAGGGCAAAAATACACCTACCGTTGTAATCGGACGAGTTTCTGGTTTCAGATGCAACAGGAATTTCTCGAGTTCGTCAATCCGTTCGCGAGATATGGGAGTTTGAAATTAAGGAACGGTTGAGAAACCATCAAAATTTTCGCAAGTCTGATACTCGAAACCAATAACTACAAAGGCTTAGGAGAAAAATACACATACCGTTGTAATCGGGAGAGTTTCTTCTTCCAGATGCAACCGGAATTTCTCGTGTTCGTCAATCCGTTCGCGAGATATGGGAGTTTGAAGTTAAGGAATGGTTGAGAAACCATCACAATTTTCGCAAGTCTGATACTCGAAACCAATAACTACAATGGCCTAGGGGAAAAGTACACATACCGTTGTAATCGGGAGAGTTTCTTCTTCCAGATGCAACCGGAATTTCTCGTGTTCGTCAATCCGTTCGCGAGATATGGGAGTTTGAAGTTGAGGAATGCTTGACAAACCATCAAAATCTTCGCAATTGTGATACGCGAAACCAATAACTGGAATGGCCTAGGGGAAAAGTACACACACCATTGTAATGGGGCGAGTTTCTACTTTCAGATGCAACAGGAATTCCTCGAGCACGTCAATCCGTTCGCGAGATATGGGAGTTTGAAGTTAAGGAAGGGTTGAGAAACCATCAAAATTTTCGAAAGTCTGATACTCGATACCAGTAACTGGAATGGCCTAGGGGAAAAGTACACACACCATTGTAATGGGGCGAGTTTCTAATTTCAGATGCAACAGGAATTTCTCGAGTTCGTCAATCCGTTCGCGAGGTATGGGAGTTTGAAGTTAAGGAATGGTTGACAAACCATCAAAATCTTCGCAAGTGTGATACGCGAAACCAATAACTGGAATGGCCTAGGGGAAAAGTACACACACCATTGTAATGGGGCGAGTTTCTACTTTCAGATGCAACAGGAATTCCTCGAGTTCGTCAATCCGTTCGCGAGATATGGGTGTTTGAAATTAAGGAATGGTTGAGAGACCATCACAATTTTCGCAAGTCTGATACTCGAAACCAATAACTACTATGGCCTAGGGGAAAAATACACATACCTTTGTAATTGGGCGAGTTTCTACTTTCAGATGCAACAGGAGTTTCTCGAGTTCGTCAATCCGTTCGCGAGATATGGGAGTTTGATGTTAAGCAATGGTTGAGAAACCATCAAAATTTTCGCAATTCTGATGCTAGAAACGAATAACTGGAATGACCTGGGGGAAAAGTACACCCACCATTGTAATCGGTCGACTTTCTACTTTCAGATGCAACAGGAAATAATCGAGTTCGTCAATCCGTTCGCGAGATATGGGAATTTGAAGTTAAGGAATGCTTGAGAAACCATCAAAATTTTCGCAAGTCTGATACTCGAAACCAATAACTACTATGGCCTAGGGGAAAAGTACACACACCATTGTAATGGGGCGAGTTTCTACTTTCAGATGCAACAGGAATTCCTCGAGTTCGTCAATCCGTTCGCGAGATATGGGTGTTTGAAGTTAAGGAATGGTTGAGAGACCATCACAATTTTCGCAAGACTGATACTCGAAACTAATAACTACTATGGCCTAGGGGAAAAATAAACATACCTTTGTAATTGGGCGAGTTTCTACTTTCAGATGCAACAGGAGTTCCTCGAGTTCGTCAATCCGTTCGCGAGATATGGGAGTTTGATGTTAAGCAATGGTTGAGAAACCATCAAAATTTTCGCAATTCTGATGCTAGAAACGAATAACTGGAATGACCTGGGGGAAAAGTACACACACCATTGTAATCGGTCGACTTTCTACTTTCAGATGCAACAGGAAATAAACGAGTTCGTCAATCCGTTCGCGAGATATGGGAATTTGAAGTTAAGGAATGCTTGAGAAACCATCAAAATTTTCGCAAGTCTGATACCCGAAACCAATAACTACTATGGCCAAGGGCAAAAATACACATACCGTTGTAATCGGACGAGTTTCTGCTTTCAGATGCAACAGGAATTTCTCGAGTTCGTCAATCCGTTCGCGAGATATGGGAGTTTGAAATTAAGGAACGGTTGAGAAACCATCAAAATTTTCGCAAGTCTGATACTCGAAACCAATAACTGGAATGGCCTAGGGGAAAAGTACACACAACATTGTAATCGGGCGAGTTTCTACTTTCAGATGCAACAGGAATTTCTCGAGGTCGTCATTCCGTTCGCGAGATATGGGTGTTTGAAGGTAAGGAATGGTTGAGAAACCATCAAAATTTTCGCAAGTCTGATACACGAAACCAATAACTACAAAGGCCTAGGGGAAAAATACACATACCCTTGTCATCGGGCGAGTTTCTACTTTCAGATGCAACCGGAATTTCTAGATCTCGTCAATCCGTTCGCGAGATATGGGAGTTTGAAATTAAGGAACGGTTGAGAAACCATCAACATTTTCGCAAGTCTGATACTCGAAACCAATAACTACAAAGGCTTAGGGGAAAAATACACATACCGTTGTAATCGGGAGAGTTTCTTCTTCCAGATGCAACCGGAATTTCTCGTGTTCGTCAATCCGTTCGCGAGATATGGGAGTTTGAAGTTAAGGAATGGTTGAGAAACCATCAAAATTTTCGCAATTCTGATGCTAGAAACGAATAACTGGAATGACCTAGGGGAAAAGTACACACACCATTGTAATCGGGGGAGTTTCTACATTCAGATACAACAGGAATTTCTCGAGTTCGTCAATCCGTTCGCGAGATATGGGTGTTTGAAGTTAAGGAATGGTTGAGAGACCATCACAATTTTCGCAAGTCTGATACTCGAAACCAATAACTAGTATGGCCTAGGGGAAAAATACACATACCTTTGTAATTGGGCGAGTTTCTACTTTCAGATGCAACAGGAGTTTCTCGAGTTCGTCAATCCGTTCGCGAGATATGGGAGTTTGAAGTTAAGGAATGGTTGACAAACCATCAAAATCTTCGCAATTGTGATACGCGAAACCAATAACTGGAATGGCCTAGGGGAAAAGTACACACACCATTGTAATGCGGCGAGTTTCTACTTTCAGATGCAACAGGAATTCCTCGAGTTCGTCAATCCGTTCGCGAGATATGGGTGTTTGAAGTTAAGGAATGGTTGAGAGACCATCACAATTTTCGCAAGTCTGATACTCGAAACCAATAACTACTATGGCCTAGGGGAAAAATACACATACATTTGTAATTGGGCGAGTTTCTACTTTCAGATGCAACAGGAGTTTCTCGAGTTCGTCAATCCGTTCGCGAGATATGGGAGTTTGATGTTAAGCAATGGTTGAGAAACCATCAAAATTTTCGCAATTCTGATGCTAGAAACGAATAACTGGAATGACCTGGGGGAAAAGTACACACACCATTGTAATCGGTCGACTTTCTACTTTCAGATGCAACAGGAAATAATCGAGTTCGTCAATCCGTTCGCGAGATATGGGAATTTGAAGTTAAGGAATGCTTGAGAAACCATCAAAATTTTCGCAAGTCTGATACTCGAAACCAATAACTACTATGGCCTAGGGGAAAAGTACACACACCATTGTAATGGGGCGAGTTTCTACTTTCAGATGCAACAGGAATTCCTCGAGTTCGTCAATCCGTTCGCGAGATATGGGTGTTTGAATTTAAGGAATGGTTGACAGACCATCACAATTTTCGCAAGTCTGATACTCGAAACCAATAACTACTATGGCCTAGGGGAAAAATACACATACCTTTGTAATTGGGCGAGTTTCTACTTTCAGATGCAACAGGAGTTCCTCGAGTTCGTCAATCCGTTCGCGAGATATGGGAGTTTGAAATTAAGGAACGGTTGAGAAACCATCAAAATTTTCGCAAGTCTGATACTCGAAACCAATAACTGGAATGGCCTAGGGGAAAAGTACACACAACATTGTAATCGGGCGAGTTTCTACTTTCAGATGCAACAGGAATTTCTCGAGGTCGTCATTCCGTTCGCGAGATATGGGTGTTTGAAGGTAAGGAATGGTTGAGAAACCATCAAAATTTTCGCAAGTCTGATACACGAAACCAATAACTACAAAGGCCTAGGGGAAAAATACACATACCCTTGTAATCGGGCGAGTTTCTACTTTCAGATGCAACAGGAAATAATCGAGTTCGTCAATCCGTTCGCGAGATATGGGAATTTGAAGTTAAGGAATGCTTGAGAAACCATCAAAATTTTCGCAAGTCTGATACTCGAAACCAATAACTACTATGGCCTAGGGGAAAAGTACACACACCATTGTAATGGGGCGAGTTTCTACTTTCAGATGCAACAGGAATTCCTCGAGTTCGTCAATCCGTTCGCGAGATATGGGTGTTTGAAGTTAAGGAATGGTTGAGAGACCATCACAATTTTCGCAAGTCTGATACTCGAAACTAATAACTACTATGGCCTAGGGGAAAAATACACATACCTTTGTAATTGGGCGAGTTTCTACTTTCAGATGCAACAGGTGTTTCTCGAGTTCGTCAATCCGTTCGCGAGATATGGGAGTTTGATGTTAAGCAATGGTTGAGAAACCATCAAAATTTTCGCAATTCTGATGCTAGAAACGAATAACTGGAATGACCTGGGGGAAAAGTACACACACCATTGTAATCGGTCGACTTTCTACTTTCAGATGCAACAGGAAATAAACGAGTTCGTCAATCCGTTCGCGAGATATGGGAATTTGAAGTTAAGGAATGCTTGAGAAACCATCAAAATTTTCGCAAGTCTGATACCCGAAACCAATAACTACTATGGCCAAGGGCAAAAATACACATACCGTTGTAATCGGACGAGTTTCTGCTTTCAGATGCAACAGGAATTTCTCGAGTTCGTCAATCCGTTCGCGAGATATGGGAGTTTGAAATTAAGGAACGGTTGAGAAACCATCAAAATTTTCGCGAGTCTGATACTCGAAACCAATAACTGGAATGGCCTAGGGGAAAAGTACACACAACATTGTAATCGGGCGAGTTTCTACTTTCAGATGCAACAGGAATTTCTCGAGGTCGTCATTCCGTTCGCGAGATATGGGTGTTTGAAGGTAAGGAATGGTTGAGAAACCATCAAAATTTTCGCAAGTCTGATACACGAAACCAATAACTACAAAGGCCTAGGGGAAAAATACACATACCCTTGTAATCGGGCGAGTTTCTACTTTCAGATGCAACAGGAATTTCTAGATCTCGTCAATCCGTTCGCGAGATATGGGAGTTTGAAATTAAGGAACGGTTGAGAAACCGTCAACATTTTCGCAAGTCTGATACTCGAAACCAATAACTACAAAGGCTTAGGGGAAAAATACACATACCGTTGTAATCGGGAGAGTTTCTTCTTCCAGATGCAACCGGAATTTCTCGTGTTCGTCAATCCGTTCGCGAGATATGGGAGTTTGAAGTTAAGGAATGGTTGAGAAACCATCAAAATTTTCGCAATTCTGATGCTCGAAATGAATAACTGGAATGACCTAGGGGAAAAGTACACACACCATTGTAATCGGGGGAGTTTCTACATTCAGATACAACAGGAATTTCTCGAGTTCGTCATTCCGTTCGCGAGATATGGGTGTTTGAAGGTAAGGAATGGTTGAGAAACCATCAAAATTTTCGCAAGTCTGATACTCGAAACCAATAACTACAATGGCCTAGGGGAAAAATACACATAGCGTTGTAATCGGGAGAGTATCTGCTTTCAGATGCAACAGAAATTTTTCGGATTCGTCAATCCGTTTGCGAAATATGGGAGTTGAAGTTAAGGAATGGTTGAGAAACGATAAAAATTTGCGCAAGTCTGGTACTGGAAACCAATAACTACTATGGCCTAGGGCAAAAATACACATACCGTTGTAATCGGGAGAGTCTCTTCTTCCAGATGCAACCGGAATTTCTCGTGTTCGTCAATCCGTTCGCGAGGTATGGGAGTTTGAAGTTAAGGAATGCTTGAGAAACCATCAAAATTTTCGAAAGTCTGATACTGGAAACCAATAACAGGAATGGCCTAGGGGAAAAGTACACACACCATTGTAATCGGGCGAGTTTCTACTTTCAGATACAACAGGAATTTCTCGAGTTCGTCATTCCGTTCGCGAGATATGGGTGTTTGAAGGTAAGGAATGGTTGAGAAACCATCAAAATTTTCGAAAGTCTGATACTGGAAACCAATAACAGGAATGGCCTAGGGGAAAAGTACACACACCATTGTAATCGGGCGAGTTTCTACTTTCAGATACAACAGGAATTTCTCGAGTTCGTCATTCCGTTCGCGAGATATGGGTGTTTGAAAGTAAGGAATGGTTGAGAAACCATCAAAATTTTCGAAAGTCTGATACTGGAAACCAATAACAGGAATGGCCTAGGGGAACAGTACACACACCATTGTAATCGGGCGAGTTTCTACTTTCAGATACAACAGGAATTTCTCGAGTTCGTCATTCCGTTCGCGAGATATGGGTGTTTGAAGGTAAGGAATGGTTGAGAAACCATCAAAATTTTCGCAAGTCTGATACTCGAAACCAATAACTACAATGGCCTAGGGGAAAAATACACATAGCGTTGTAATCGGGAGAGTATCTGCTTTCAGATGCAACAGAAATTTTTCGGATTCGTCAATCCGTTTGCGAAATATGGGAGTTTGAAGTTAAGGAAGGGTTGAGAAACCATCAAAATTTTCGAAAGTCTGATACTGGAAACCAATAACAGGAATGGCCTAGGGGAAAAGTACACACACCATTGTAATCGGGCGAGTTTCTACTTTCAGATACAACAGGAATTTCTCGAGTTCGTCATTCCGTTCGCGAGATATGGGTGTTTGAAGGTAAGGAATGGTTGAGAAACCATCAAAATTTTCGAAAGTCTGATACTGGAAACCAATAACAGGAATGGCCTAGGGGAAAAGTACACACACCATTGTAATCGGGCGAGTTTCTACTTTCAGATACAACAGGAATTTCTCGAGTTCGTCAATCCGTTCGCGAGATATGGGAGTTTGAAATTAAGGAACGGTTGAGAAACCATCAAAATTTTCGCAAGTCTGATACTCGAAACCAATAACTACAAAGGCTTAGGAGAAAAATACACATACCGTTGTAATCGGGAGAGTTTCTTCTTCCAGATGCAACCGGAATTTCTCGTGTTCGTCAATCCGTTCGCGAGATATGGGAGTTTGAAGTTAAGGAATGGTTGAGAAACCATCACAATTTTCGCAAGTCTGATACTCGAAACAAATAACTACAATGGCCTAGGGGAAAAATTCACATACCTTTGTAATCGGGCGAGTTTCTACTTTCAGATGCAACAGGAATTTCTCCAGTACGTCAATCCGTTCGCGAGATATGGGAGTTTGAAGTTAAGGAATGGTTGACAAACCATCAAAATCTTCGCAATTGTGATACGCGAAACCAATAACTGGAATGGCCTAGGGGAAAAGTACACACACCATTGTAATGGGGCGAGTTTCTACTTTCAGATGCAACAGGAATTCCTCGAGCACGTCAATCCGTTCGCGAGATATGGGAGTTTGAAGTTAAGGAAGGGTTGAGAAACCATCAAAATTTTCGAAAGTCTGATACTCGATACCAGTAACTGGAATGGCCTAGGGGAAAAGTACACACACCATTGTAATGGGGCGAGTTTCTAATTTCAGATGCAACAGGAATTTCTCGAGTTCGTCAATCCGTTCGCGAGGTATGGGAGTTTGAAGTTAAGGAATGGTTGACAAACCATCAAAATCTTCGCAAGTGTGATACGCGAAACCAATAACTGGAATGGCCTAGGGGAAAAGTACACACACCATTGTAATGGGGCGAGTTTCTACTTTCAGATGCAACAGGAATTCCTCGAGTTCGTCAATTCGTTCGCGAGATATGGGTGTTTGAAGTTAAGGAATGGTTGAGAGACCGTCACAATTTTCGCAAGTCTGATACTCGAAACCAATAACTACTATGGCCTAGGGGAAAAATACACATACCTTTGTAATTGGGCGAGTTTCTACTTTCAGATGCAACAGGAGTTTCTCGAGTTCGTCAATCCGTTCGCGAGATATGGGAGTTTGATGTTAAGCAATGGTTGAGAAACCATCAAAATTTTCGCAATTCTGATGCTAGAAACGAATAACTGGAATGACCTGGGGGAAAAGTACACACACCATTGTAATCGGTCGACTTTCTACTTTCAGATGCAACAGGAAATAATCGAGTTCGTCAATCCGTTCGCGAGATATGGGAATTTGAAGTTAAGGAATGCTTGAGAAACCATCAAAATTTTCGCAAGTCTGATACTCGAAACCAATAACTACTATGGCCTAGGGGAAAAGTACACACACCATTGTAATGGGGCGAGTTTCTACTTTCAGATGCAACAGGAATTCCTCGAGTTCGTCAATCCGTTCGCGAGATATGGGTGTTTGAAGTTAAGGAATGGTTGAGAGACCATCACAATTTTCGCAAGTCTGATACTCGAAACTAATAACTACTATGGCCTAGGGGAAAAATACACATACCTTTGTAATTGGGCGAGTTTCTACTTTCAGATGCAACAGGAGTTCCTCGAGTTCGTCAATCCGTTCGCGAGATATGGGAGTTTGATGTTAAGCAATGGTTGAGAAACCATCAAAATTTTCGCAATTCTGATGCTAGAAACGAATAACTGGAATGACCTGGGGGAAAAGTACACACACCATTGTAATCGGTCGACTTTCTACTTTCAGATGCAACAGGAAATAAACGAGTTCGTCAATCCGTTCGCGAGATATGGGAATTTGAAGTTAAGGAATGCTTGAGAAACCATCAAAATTTTCGCAAGTCTGATACCCGAAACCAATAACTACTATGGCCAAGGGCAAAAATACACATACCGTTGTAATCGGACGAGTTTCTGCTTTCAGGTGCAACAGGAATTTCTCGAGTTCGTCAATCCGTTCGCGAGATATGGGAGTTTGAAATTAAGGAACGGTTGAGAAACCATCAAAATTTTCGCAAGTCTGATACTCGAAACCAATAACTGGAATGGCCTAGGGGAAAAGTACACACAACATTGTAATCGGGCGAGTTTCTACTTTCAGATGCAACAGGAATTTCTCGAGGTCGTCATTCCGTTCGCGAGATATGGGTGTTTGAAGGTAAGGAATGGTTGAGAAACCATCAAAATTTTCGCAAGTCTGATACACGAAACCAATAACTACAAAGGCCTAGGGGAAAAATACACATACCCTTGTAATCGGGCGAGTTTCTACTTTCAGATGCAACAGGAATTTCTAGATCTCGTCAATCCGTTCGCGAGATATGGGAGTTTGAAATTAAGGAACGGTTGAGAAACCATCAACATTTTCGCAAGTCTGATACTCGAAACCAATAACTACAAAGGCTTAGGGGAAAAATACACATACCGTTGTAATCGGGAGAGTTTCTTCTTCCAGATGCAACCGGAATTTCTCGTGTTCGTCAATCCGTTCGCGAGATATGGGAGTTTGAAGTTAAGGAATGGTTGAGAAACCATCAAAATTTTCGCAATTCTGATGCTAGAAACGAATAACTGGAATGACCTAGGGGAAAAGTACACACACCATTGTAATCGGGGGAGTTTCTACATTCAGATACAACAGGAATTTCTCGAGTTCGTCAATCCGTTCGCGAGATATGGGTGTTTGAAGTTAAGGAATGGTTGAGAGACCATCACAATTTTCGCAAGTCTGATACTCGAAACCAATAACTACTATGGCCTAGGGGAAAAATACACATACCTTTGTAATTGGGCGAGTTTCTACTTTCAGATGCAACAGGAGTTTCTCGAGTTCGTCAATCCGTTCGCGAGATATGGGAGTTTGAAGTTAAGGAATGGTTGACAAACCATCAAAATCTTCGCAATTGTGATACGCGAAACCAATAACTGGAATGGCCTAGGGGAAAAGTACACACACCATTGTAATGAGGCGAGTTTCTACTTTCAGATGCAACAGGAATTCCTCGAGCACGTCAATCCGTTCGCGAGATATGGGATTTTGAAGTTAAGGAAGGGTTGAGAAACCATCAAAATTTTCGAAAGTCTGATACTCGATACCAGTAACTGGAATGGCCTAGGGGAAAAGTACACACACCATTGTAATGGGGCGAGTTTCTAATTTCAGATGCAACAGGAATTTCTCGAGTTCGTCAATCCGTTCGCGAGGTATGGGAGTTTGAAGTTAAGGAATGGTTGACAAACCATCAAAATCTTCGCAAGTGTGATACGCGAAACCAATAACTGGAATGGCCTAGGGGAAAAGTACACACACCATTGTAATGGGGCGAGTTTCTACTTTCAGATGCAACAGGAATTCCTCGAGTTCGTCAATCCGTTCGCGAGATATGGGTGTTTGAAGTTAAGGAATGGTTGAGAGACCATCACAATTTTCGCAAGTCTGATACTCGAAACCAATAACTACTATGGCCTGGGGGAAAAATACACATACATTTGTAATTGGGCGAGTTTCTACTTTCAGATGCAACAGGAGTTTCTCGAGTTCGTCAATCCGTTCGCGAGATATGGGAGTTTGATGTTAAGCAATGGTTGAGAAACCATCAAAATTTTCGCAATTCTGATGCTAGAAACGAATAACTGGAATGACCTGGGGGAAAAGTACACACACCATTGTAATCGGTCGACTTTCTACTTTCAGATGCAACAGGAAATAATCGAGTTCGTCAATCCGTTCGCGAGATATGGGAATTTGAAGTTAAGGAATGCTTGAGAAACCATCAAAATTTTCGCAAGTCTGATACTCGAAACCAATAACTACTATGGCCTAGGGGAAAAGTACACACACCATTGTAATGGGGCGAGTTTCTACTATCAGATGCAACAGGAATTCCTCGAGTTCGTCAATCCGTTCGCGAGATATGGGTGTTTGAAGTTAAGGAATGGTTGAGAGACCATCACAATTTTCGCAAGTCTGATACTCGAAACCAATAACTACTATGGCCTAGGGGAAAAATACACATACCTTTGTAATTGGGCGAGTTTCTACTTTCAGATGCAACAGGAGTTCCTCGAGTTCGTCAATCCGTTCGCGAGATATGGGAGTTTGATGTTAAGCAATGGTTGAGAAACCATCAAAATTTTTGCAATTCTGATGCTAGAAACGAATAACTGGAATGACCTGGGGGAAAAGTACACACACCATTGTAATCGGTCGACTTTCTACTTTCAGATGCAACAGGAAATAAACGAGTTCGTCAATCCGTTCGCGAGATATGGGAATTTGAAGTTAAGGAATGCTTGAGAAACCATCAAAATTTTCGCAAGTCTGATACCCGAAACCAATAACTACTATGGCCAAGGGCAAAAATACACATACCGTTGTAATCGGACGAGTTTCTGCTTTCAGATGCAACAGGAATTTCTCGAGTTCGTCAATCCGTTCGCGAGATATGGGAGTTTGAAATTAAGGAACGGTTGAGAAACCATCAAAATTTTCGCAAGTCTGATACTCGAAACCAATAACTGGAATGGCCTAGGGGAAAAGTACACACAACATTGTAATCGGGCGAGTTTCTACTTTCAGATGCAACAGGAATTTCTCGAGGTCGTCATTCCGTTCGCGAGATATGGGTGTTTGAAGGTAAGGAATGGTTGAGAAACCATCAAAATTTTCGCAAGTCTGATACACGAAACCAATAACTACAAAGGCCTAGGGGAAAAATACACATACCCTTGTAATCGGGCGAGTTTCTACTTTCAGATGCAACAGGAATTTCTAGATCTCGTCAATCCGTTCGCGAGATATGGGAGTTTGAAATTAAGGAACGGTTGAGAAACCATCAACATTTTCGCAAGTCTGATACTCGAAACCAATAACTACAAAGGCTTAGGGGAAAAATACACATACCGTTGTAATCGGGAGAGTTTCTTCTTCCAGATGCAACCGGAATTTCTCGTGTTCGTCAATCCGTTCGCGAGATATGGGAGTTTGAAGTTAAGGAATGGTTGAGAAACCATCAAAATTTTCGCAATTCTGATGCTAGAAACGAATAACTGGAATGACCTAGGGGAAAAGTACACACACCATTGTAATCGGGGGAGTTTCTACATTCAGATACAACAGGAATTTCTCGAGTTCGTCAATCCGTTCGCGAGATATGGGTGTTTGAAGTTAAGGAATGGTTGAGAGACCATCACAATTTTCGCAAGTCTGATACTCGAAACCAATAACTACTATGGCCTAGGGGAAAAATACACATACCTTTGTAATTGGGCGAGTTTCTACTTTCAGATGCAACAGGAGTTTCTCGAGTTCGTCAATCCGTTCGCGAGATATGGGAGTTTGAAGTTAAGGAATGGTTGACAAACCATCAAAATCTTCGCAATTGTGATACGCAAAACCAATAACTGGAATGGCCTAGGGGAAAAGTACACACACCATTGTAATGAGGCGAGTTTCTACTTTCAGATGCAACAGGAATTCCTCGAGCACGTCAATCCGTTCGCGAGATATGGGATTTTGAAGTTAAGGAAGGGTTGAGAAACCATCAAAATTTTCGAAAGTCTGATACTCGATACCAGTAACTGGAATGGCCTAGGGGAAAAGTACACACACCATTGTAATGGGGCGAGTTTCTAATTTCAGATGCAACAGGAATTTCTCGAGTTCGTCAATCCGTTCGCGAGGTATGGGAGTTTGAAGTTAAGGAATGGTTGACAAACCATCAAAATCTTCGCAAGTGTGATACGCGAAACCAATAACTGGAATGGCCTAGGGGAAAAGTACACACACCATTGTAATGGGGCGAGTTTCTACTTTCAGATGCAACAGGAATTCCTCGAGTTCGTCAATCCGTTCGCGAGATATGGGTGTTTGAAGTTAAGGAATGGTTGAGAGACCATCACAATTTTCGCAAGTCTGATACTCGAAACCAATAACTACTATGGCCTGGGGGAAAAATACACATACATTTGTAATTGGGCGAGTTTCTACTTTCAGATGCAACAGGAGTTTCTCGAGTTCGTCAATCCGTTCGCGAGATATGGGAGTTTGATGTTAAGCAATGGTTGAGAAACCATCAAAATTTTCGCAATTCTGATGCTAGAAACGAATAACTGGAATGACCTGGGGGAAAAGTACACACACCATTGTAATCGGTCGACTTTCTACTTTCAGATGCAACAGGAAATAATCGAGTTCGTCAATCCGTTCGCGAGATATGGGAATTTGAAGTTAAGGAATGCTTGAGAAACCATCAAAATTTTCGCAAGTCTGATACTCGAAACCAATAACTACTATGGCCTAGGGGAAAAGTACACACACCATTGTAATGGGGCGAGTTTCTACTATCAGATGCAACAGGAATTCCTCGAGTTCGTCAATCCGTTCGCGAGATATGGGTGTTTGAAGTTAAGGAATGGTTGAGAGACCATCACAATTTTCGCAAGTCTGATACTCGAAACCAATAACTACTATGGCCTAGGGGAAAAATACACATACCTTTGTAATTGGGCGAGTTTCTACTTTCAGATGCAACAGGAGTTCCTCGAGTTCGTCAATCCGTTCGCGAGATATGGGAGTTTGATGTTAAGCAATGGTTGAGAAACCATCAAAATTTTCGCAATTCTGATGCTAGAAACGAATAACTGGAATGACCTGGGGGAAAAGTACACACACCATTGTAATCGGTCGACTTTCTACTTTCAGATGCAACAGGAAATAAACGAGTTCGTCAATCCGTTCGCGAGATATGGGAATTTGAAGTTAAGGAATGCTTGAGAAACCATCAAAATTTTCGCAAGTCTGATACCCGAAACCAATAACTACTATGGCCAAGGGCAAAAATACACATACCGTTGTAATCGGACGAGTTTCTGCTTTCAGATGCAACAGGAATTTCTCGAGTTCGTCAATCCGTTCGCGAGATATGGGAGTTTGAAATTAAGGAACGGTTGAGAAACCATCAAAATTTTCGCAAGTCTGATACTCGAAACCAATAACTGGAATGGCCTAGGGGAAAAGTACACACAACATTGTAATCGGGCGAGTTTCTACTTTCAGATGCAACAGGAATTTCTCGAGGTCGTCATTCCGTTCGCGAGATATGGGTGTTTGAAGGTAAGGAATGGTTGAGAAACCATCAAAATTTTCGCAAGTCTGATACACGAAACAAATAACTACAAAGGCCTAGGGGAAAAATACACATACCCTTGTAATCGGGCGAGTTTCTACTTTCAGATGCAACAGGAATTTCTAGATCTCGTCAATCCGTTCGCGAGATATGGGAGTTTGAAATTAAGGAACTGTTGAGAAACCATCAACATTTTCGCAAGTCTGATACTCGAAACCAATAACTACAAAGGCTTAGGGGAAAAATACACATACCGTTGTAATCGGGAGAGTTTCTTCTTCCAGATGCAACCGGAATTTCTCGTGTTCGTCAATCCGTTCGCGACATATGGGAGTTTGAAGTTAAGGAATGGTTGAGAAACCATCAAAATTTTCGCAATTCTGATGCTAGAAACGAATAACTGGAATGACCTAGGGGAAAAGTACACACACCATTGTAATCGGGGGAGTTTCTACATTCAGATACAACAGGAATTTCTCGAGTTCGTCATTCCGTTCGCGAGATATGGGTGTTTGAAGGTAAGGAATGGTTGAGAAACCATCAAAATTTTCGCAAGTCTGATACTCGAAACCAATAACTACAATGGCCTAGGGGAAAAATACACATAGCGTTGTAATCGGGAGAGTATCTGCTTTCAGATGCAACAGAAATTTTTCGGATTCGTCAATCCGTTTGCGAAATATGGGAGTTGAAGTTAAGGAATGGTTGAGAAACGATAAAAATTTGCGCAAGTCTGGTACTGGAAACCAATAACTACTATGGCCTAGGGCAAAAATACACATACCGTTGTAATCGGGAGAGTCTCTTCTTCCAGATGCAACCGGAATTTCTCGTGTTCGTCAATCCGTTCGCGAGATATGGGAGTTTGAAGTTAAGGAATGCTTGAGAAACCATCAAAATTTTCGAAAGTCTGATACTGGAAACCAATAACAGGAATGGCCTAGGGGAAAAGTACACACACCATTGTAATCGGGCGAGTTTCTACTTTCAGATACAACAGGAATTTCTCGAGTTCGTCATTCTGTTCGCGAGATATGGGTGTTTGAAGGTAAGGAATGGTTGAGAAACCATCAAAATTTTCGCAAGTCTGATACTCGAAACCAATAACTACAAAGGCCTAGGGGAAAAATTCACATACCTTTGTAATCGGGCGAGTTTCTACTTTCAGATGCAACAGGAATTTCTCGAGTTCGTCAATCCGTTCGCGAGATATGGGAGTTTGAAGTTAAGGAATGGTTGAGAAACCATCAAAATTTTCGTAATTCTGATGCTAGAAACGAATAACTGGAATGACCTGGGGGAGAAGCACACACACCATTGTAATCGGTCGACTTTCTACTTTCAGGTGCAACAGGAAATAATCGAGTTCGTCAATCCGTTCGCGAGATATGGGAGTTTGAAGTTAAGGAATGCTTGAGAAACCATCAAAATTTTCGCAAGTCTGTGACTCGAAACCAATAACTGGAATGGCCTAGGGGAAAAGTACACACACCGTTTTAATGGGGCGAGTTTCTACTTTCAGATGCAACAGGAATTTCTCCAGTACGTCAATCCGTTCGCGAGATATGGGAGTTTGAAGTTAAGGAATGGTTGACAAACCATCAAAATCTTCGCAATTGTGATACGCGAAACCAATAACTGGAATGGCCTAGGGGAAAAGTACACACACCATTGTAATGGGGCGAGTTTCTACTTTCAGATGCAACAGGAATTCCTCGAGTTGGTCAATCCGTTCGCGAGATATGGGTGTTTGAAGTTAAGGAATGGTTGACAGACCATCACAATTTTCGCAAGTCTGATACTCGAAACCAATAACTACTATGGCCTAGGGGAAAAATACACATACCATTGTAATCGGGCGAGTTTCTACTTTCAGATGCAACAGGAGTTTCTCGAGTTCGTCAATCCGTTCGCGAGATATGGGAGTTTGAAGTTAAGGAATGGTTGAGACACCATCAAAATTTTCGCAATTCTGATGCTAGAAACGAATAACTGGAATGACCTGGGGGAGAAGCACACACACCATTGTAATCGGTCGACTTTCTACTTTCAGGTGCAACAGGAAATAATCGAGTTCGTCAATCCGTTCGCGAGATATGGGAGTTTGAAGTTAAGGAATGCTTGAGAAACCATCAAAATTTTCGCAAGTCTGATACTCGAAACCAATAACTACTATGGCCTAGGGCAAAAATACACATACCGTTGTAATCGGACGAGTTTCTAGTTTCAGACGCAACAGGAATTTCTCGAATTCGTCAATACGTTCGCGAGGTATGGGAGTTTGAAATTAAGGAACGGTTGAGAAACCATCAAAATTTTCACAAGTCTGATAATCGAAACCAATAACTACGAAGACTTAGGGGAAAAATACACGCACCGTTGTAATCGGGAGAATTTCTTCTTCCAGATGCAACCGGAATTTCTCGTGTTCGTCAATCCGTTCGCGAGATTTGGGAGTTTGAAGTTAAGGAATGGTTGAGAAACCGTCACAATTTTCGCAAGTCTGATACTCGAAACCAATAACTACTATGGCCTAGGGCAAAAATACACATACCGTTGTAATCGGACGAGTTTCTAGTTTCAGACGCAACAGGAATTTCTCGAATTCGTCAATACGTTCGCGAGGTATGGGAGTTTGAAATTAAGGAACGGTTGAGAAACCATCAAAATTTTCACAAGTCTGATAATCGAAACCAATAACTACGAAGACTTAGGGGAAAAATACACGCACCGTTGTAATCGGGAGAATTTCTTCTTCCAGATGCAACCGGAATTTCTCGTGTTCGTCAATCCGTTCGCGAGATATGGGAGTTTGAAGTTAAGGAATGGTTGAGAAACCGTCACAATTTTCGCAAGTCTGATACTCGAAACCAATAACTACTACGGCCTAGGGCAAAAATACACATACCATTGTAATCGGTCGACTTTCTACTTTCAGATGCAACAGGAAATAATCGAGTTCGTCAATCCGTTCGCGAGATATGGGAGTTTGAAGTTAAGGAATGCTTGAGAAACCATCAAAATTTTCGCAAGTCTGATACTCGAAACCAATAACTACTATGGCCTAGGGCAAAAATACACATACCGTTGTAATCGGACGAGTTTCTGGTTTCAGATGCAACAGGAATTTCTCGAATTCGTCAATCCGTTCGCGAGGTATGGGAGTTTGAAATTAAGGAACGGTTGAGAAACCATCAAAATTTTCACAAGTCTGATAATCGAAACCAATAACTACGAAGACTTAGGGGAAAAATACACACACCGTTGTAATCGGGAGAATTTCTTCTTCCAGATGCAACCGGAATTTCTCGTGTTCGTCAATCCGTTCGCGAGATATGGGAGTTTGAAGTTAAGGAATGGTTGAGAAACCGTCACAATTTTCGCAAGTCTGATACTCGAAACCAATAACTAGTATGGCCCAGGGGAAAACTACACATACCTTTGTAATCGGGCGAGTTTCTACTTTCAGATGCAACAGGAATTTCTCGAGTTCGTCAATCCGTTCGCGAGATATGGGAGTTTGAAGTTGAGGAATGGTTGAGAAACCATCAAAATTTTCGCAAGTCTGATATTCGAAACGAATAACTACTATACCCTATGGCAAAAATACATATACCGTTGTAATCGGACGAGTTCCTGCTTTCAGATGCACCAGGAATTTCTCGAGTTCGTGAATCCGTTCGCGAGATATGGGAGTTTGAAAATAAGGAACGGTTGAGAAACCATCAAAATTTTCGCAAGTCTGATACTCGAAACCAAGAACTGGAATGGCCTAGGGGAAAAGTACACACACCATTGTAATGGGGCGAGTTTCTACTTTCAGATGCAACAGGAATTTCTCGAGTTCGTCATTCCGTTCGCGAGGTATGGGTGTTTGAAGGTAAGGAATGGTTGAGAAACCATCAAAATTTTCGCAAGTCTGATACTCGAAACGTATAACTACAAAGGCTTAGGGGAAAAATACACATACCGTTGTAATCGGGAGAGTTTCTTCTTCCAGATGCAACCGGAATTTCTCGTGTTCGTCAATCCGTTCGCGAGATATGGGAGTTTGAAGCTAAGGAATGGTTGAGAAACAATCACAATTTTCGCAAGTCTGATACTGGAAACCAATAACTACTGTGGCCTAGGGGAAAAATACACATACCTTTGTAATTGGGCGAGTTTCTACTTTCAGATGGCACAGGAATTCCTCGAGTATGTCAATCCGTTCGCGAGATATGGGAGTTTGAAGTTAAGGAATGGTTGACAAACCATCAAAATTTTCGCAAGTGTGATACTCGGAACCAATAACTGGAATGGCCTAGGGGAAAAGTACACACACCATTGTAATGGGGCGATTTTCTACTTTCAGATGCAACAGGAAATAATCGAGTTCGTCAATCCGTTCGCGAGATATGGGAGTTTGGAGTTAAGGAATGCTTGAGAAACCATCAAAATTTTCGCAATTCTGATGCTAGAAACGAATAACTGGAATGGCCTGGGGGAAAATTTCACACACCATTGTAATCGGTCGACTTTCTACTTTCAGATGCAACAGGAAATAATCTAGTTCGTCAATCCGTTCGCGAGATATGGGAGTTTGAAGTTAAGGAATGGTTGAGAAACCATCAAATTTTTCGCACGTCTGATACTCGAAACCAATAACTACAATGGCCTAGGGGAAAAATACACATAGCGTTGTAATCGGGAGAGTTTCTATTTTCAGATGCAACAGAAATTTTTCGGATTCGTCAATCCGTTCGCGAGATATGGGAGTTTGAAGTTAAGGAATGGTTGAGAAACCATCAAAATTCTCGCAATTCTGATGCTAGAAACGAATAACTGGAATGACCTAGGGGAAAAGTACACACACCATTGTAATCGGACGACTTTCTACTATCAGATGCAACAGGAATTTCTCGAGCTCGTCAATCCGTTCGCGAGATATGGGAGTTTGAAATTAAGGAACGGTTGTGAAACCATCACAATTTCCGCAAGTCTGAAACTCGAAACCAGTAACTGGAATGGCCTAGGGGAAAAGTACACACACCATTGCAATGGGGCGAGTTTCTACTTTCAGATGCAACAGGAATTTCTCGAGTTCGACAAGCCGTTCGCGAGATATGGGAGTTTGAAATTAAGGAACGGTTGAGAAACCATCAAAATTTTCGCAATTCTGATGGTAGAAACGAATAACTGGAATGACCTAGGGGAAAAGTACACACACCATTGTAATCGGTCGAGTTTCTACTTTCAGATGCAACAGGAAATAATCGAGTTCGTCAATCCGTTCGCGAGATATGGGAGTTTGAAGTTAAGGAATGCTTGAGAAACCATCAAAATTTTCGCAAGTCTGATACTCGAAACCAATAACTGGAATGGCCTAGGGGAAAAGTACACACACCATTGTATTGGGGCGAGTTTCTGCTTTCAGATGCAACAGGAATTTCTCGAGTTCGTCAATCCGTTCGTGAGATGTGGGAGTTTGAAGTTAAGGAATGGTTGACAAACCATCAAAATTTTCGCAAGTGTGATACTCGAAACCAATAACTGGAATGGCCTAGGGGAAAAGTACACACACCATTGTAATGGGGCGATTTTCTACTTTCAGATGCAACAGGAAATAATCGAGTTCGTCAATCCGTTCGCGAGATATGGGAGTTTGGAGTTAAGGAATGCTTGAGAAGCCATCAAAATTTTCGCAATTCTGATGCTAGAAACGAATAACTGGAATGGCCTGGGGAAAATTACACACACCATTGTAATCGGTCGACTTTCTACTTTCAGATGCAACAGGAAATAATCTAGTTCGTCAATCCGTTCGCGAGATATGGGAGTTTGAAGTTAAGGAATGGTTGAGAAACCATCAAATTTTTCGCAAGTCTGATACTCGAAACCAATAACTACAATGGCCTAGGGGAAAAATACACATAGCGTTGTAATCGGGAGAGTTTCTATTTTCAGATGCAACAGGAATTTCTCGAGTTCGTCAATCCGTTCGCGAGATATGGGAGTTTGAAGTTAAGGAATGGTTGACAAACCATCAAAATTTTCGCAAGTGTGATACTCGGAACCAATAACTGGAAAGGCCTAGGGGAAAAGTACACACACCATTGTAATGGGGCGATTTTCTACTTTCAGATGCAACAGGAAATAATCGAGTTCGTCAATCTGTTCGCGAGGTATGGGAGTTTGGAGTTAAGGAATGGTTGAGAAACCATCAAAATTCTCGCAATTCAGATGCTAGAAACGAATAACTGGAATGACCTGGGGAAAATTACACACACCATTGTAATCGGTCGACTTTCTA
Source organism: Ptiloglossa arizonensis (assembly GCF_051014685.1). Classification (NCBI taxonomy): domain Eukaryota; kingdom Metazoa; phylum Arthropoda; class Insecta; order Hymenoptera; family Colletidae; genus Ptiloglossa; species Ptiloglossa arizonensis. The sequence goes on along the minus strand of NW_027478769.1, from coordinate 69,224 downwards.
CTTTCAGATGCAACAGGAAATAATCTAGTGCGTCAAACCGTTCGCGAGGTATGGGAGTTTGGAGTTAAGGAATGCTTGAGAAAAGATCAAAATTTTCGCAAGTCTGATACTCGTAACCAATAACTACTATGGCCTAGGGCAAAAATACACATAACGTTGTAATCGGAAGAGTTTCTGCTTTCAGATGCAACCGGAATTTCTCGAGTTCGTCAATCCGTTCGCGAGATATGGGAGTTTGAAGGTAAGGAATGGTTGAGAAACCATCAAAATTTTCGCAAGTCTGATACTCGAAACGTATAACTACAAAGGCTTAGGGGAAAAATACACATACCGTTGTAATCGGGAGAGTTTCTTCTTCCAGATGCAACCGGAATTTCTCGTGTTCGTCAATCCGTTCGCGAGATATGGGAGTTTGAAGCTAAGGAATGGTTGAGAAACAATCACAATTTTCGCAAGTCTGATACTGGAGACCAATAACTACTGTGGCCTAGGGGAAAAATACACATACCTTTGTAATTGGGCGAGTTTCTACTTTCAGATGGCACAGGAATTCCTCGAGTATGTCAATCCGTTCGCGAGATATGGGAGTTTGAAGTTAACGAATGGTTGAGAAACTATCAAAATTTTCGCAATTCTGATGCTAGAAACGAATAACTGGAATGACCTAGGGGAAAAGTACACACACCATTGTAATCGGTCGAGTTTCTACTTTCAGATGCAACAGGAAATAATCGAGTTCGTCAATCCGTTCGCGAGATATGGGAGTTTGAAGTTAAGGAATGCTTGAGAAACCATCAAAATTTTCGCAAGTCTGATACTCGAAACCAATAACTGGAATGGCCTAGGGGAAAAGTACACACACCATTGTATTGGGGCGAGTTTCTGCTTTCAGATGCAACAGGAATTTCTCGAGTTCGTCAATCCGTTCGTGAGATATGGGAGTTTGAAGTTAAGGAATGGTTGACAAACCATCAAAATTTTCGCAAGTGTGATACTCGGAACCAATAACTGGAATGGCCTAGGGGAAAAGTACACACACCATTGTAATGGGGCGATTTTCTACTTTCAGATGCAACAGGAAATAATCGAGTTCGTCAATCCGTTCGCGAGATATGGGAGTTTGGAGTTAAGGAATGCTTGAGAAACCATCAAAATTTTCGCAATTCTGATGCTAGAAACGAATAACTGGAATGGCCTGGGGGAAAATTACACACACCATTGTAATCGGTCGACTTTCTACTTTCAGATGCAACAGGAAATAATCTAGTTCGTCAATCCGTTCGCGAGATATGGGAGTTTGAAGTTAAGGAATGGTTGAGAAACCATCAAATTTTTCGCACGTCTGATACTCGAAACCAATAACTACAATGGCCTAGGGGAAAAATACACATAGCGTTGTAATCGGGAGAGTTTCTATTTTCAGATGCAACAGAAATTTTTCGGATTCGTCAATCCGTTCGCGAGATATGGGAGTTTGAAGTTAAGGAATGGTTGAGAAACCATCAAAATTCTCGCAATTCTGATGCTAGAAACGAATAACTGGAATGACCTAGGGGAAAAGTACACACACCATTGTAATCGGACGACTTTCTACTATCAGATGCAACAGGAATTTCTCGAGCTCGTCAATTCGTTCGCGAGATATGGGAGTTTGAAATTAAGGAACGGTTGTGAAACCATCACAATTTCCGCAAGTCTGATACTCGAAACCAGTAACTGGAATGGCCTAGGGGAAAAGTACACACACCATTGCAATGGGGCGAGTTTCTACTTTCAGATGCAACAGGAATTTCTCGAGTTCGACAAGCCGTTCGCGAGATATGGGAGTTTGAAATTAAGGAACGGTTGAGAAACCATCAAAATTTTCGCAATTCTGATGGTAGAAACGAATAACTGGAATGACCTAGGGGAAAAGTACACACACCATTGTAATCGGTCGAGTTTCTACTTTCAGATGCAACAGGAAATAATCGAGTTCGTCAATCCGTTCGCGAGATATGGGAGTTTGAAGTTAAGGAATGCTTGAGAAACCATCAAAATTTTCGCAAGTCTGATACTCGAAACCAATAACTGGAATGGCCTAGGGGAAAAGTACACACACCATTGTATTGGGGCGAGTTTCTGCTTTCAGATGCAACAGGAATTTCTCGAGTTCGTCAATCCGTTCGTGAGATATGGGAGTTTGAAGTTAAGGAATGGTTGACAAACCATCAAAATTTTCGCAAGTGTGATACTCGAAACCAATAACTGGAATGGCCTAGGGGAAAAGTACACACACCATTGTAATGGGGCGATTTTCTACTTTCAGATGCAACAGGAAATAATCGAGTTCGTCAATCCGTTCGCGAGATATGGGAGTTTGGAGTTAAGGAATGCTTGAGAAACCATCAAAATTTTCGCAATTCTGATGCTAGAAACGAATAACTGGAATGGCCTGGGGGAAAATTACACACACCATTGTAATCGGTCGACTTTCTACTTTCAGATGCAACAGGAAATAATCTAGTTCGTCAATCCGTTCGCGAGATATGGGAGTTTGAAGTTAAGGAATGTTTGAGAAACCATCAAATTTTTCGCAAGTCTGATACTCGAAACCAATAACTACAATGGCCTAGGGGAAAAATACACATAGCGTTGTAATCGGGAGAGTTTCTATTTTCAGATGCAACAGAAATTTTTCGGATTCGTCAATCCGTTCGCGAAATATGGGAGTTTGGAGTTAAGGAATGGTTGAGAAACCATAAAAATTTTCGCAAGTCTGATACTCGAAACCAATAACTACTATGGCCTAGGGCAAAAATACACGAACCGTTGTAATCGGACGAGTTTCTACTTTCAGATGCAAGAGGAATTTCTCGAGTTCGTCAATCCGTTCGCGAGATATGGGAGTTTGAAGTTAAGGAATGGTTGAGAAACCATCCAAATTCTCGCAATTCTGATGCTAGAAACGAATAACTGGAATGACCTAGGGGAAAAGTACACACACCATTGTAATCGGACGACTTTCTACTATCAGATGCAACAGGAATTTCTCGAGCTCGTCAATCCGTTCGCGAGATATGGGAGTTTGAAACTAAGGAACGGTTGTGAAACCATCACAATTTCCGCAAGTCTGATACTCGAAACCAGTAACTGGAATGGCCTAGGGGAAAAGTACACACACCATTGCAATGGGGCGAGTTTCTACTTTCAGATGCAACAGGAATTTCTCGAGTTCGACAAGCCGTTCGCGAGATATGGGAGTTTGAAATTAAGGAACGGTTGAGAAACCATTAAAATTTTCGCAATTCTGATGGTAGAAACGAATAACTGGAATGACCTAGAGGAAAAGTACACACACCATTGTAATCGGTCGAGTTTCTACTTTCAGATGCAACAGGAAATAATCGAGTTCGTCAATCCGTTCGCGAGATATGGGAGTTTGAAACTAAGGAACGGTTGTGAAACCATCACAATTTCCGCAAGTCTGATACTCGAATCCAATAACTGGAATGGCCTAGGGGAAAAGTACACACACCATTGTATTGGGGCGAGTTTCTACTTTCAGATGCAACAGGAATTTCTCGAGTTCGTCAATCTGTTCGCGAGGTATGGGAGTTTGGAGTTAAGGAATGGTTGAGAAACCATCAAAATTCTCGCAATTCAGATGCTAGAAACGAATAACTGGAATGACCTGGGGGAAAATTACACACACCATTGTAATCGGTCGACTTTCTACTTTCAGATGCAACAGGAAATAATCTAGTGCGTCAAACCGTTCGCGAGGTATGGGAGTTTGGAGTTAAGGAATGCTTGAGAAAAGATCAAAATTTTCGCAAGTCTGATACTCGTAACCAATAACTACTATGGCCTAGGGCAAAAATACACATAACGTTGTAATCGGAAGAGTTTCTGCTTTCAGATGCAACCGGAATTTCTCGAGTTCGTCAATCCGTTCGCGAGATATGGGAGTTTGAAGGTAAGGAATGGTTGAGAAACCATCAAAATTTTCGCAAGTCTGATACTCGAAACGTATAACTACAAAGGCTTAGGGGAAAAATACACATACCGTTGTAATCGGGAGAGTTTCTTCTTCCAGATGCAACCGGAATTTCTCGTGTTCGTCAATCCGTTCGCGAGATATGGGAGTTTGAAGCTAAGGAATGGTTGAGAAACAATCACAATTTTCGCAAGTCTGATACTGGAGACCAATAACTACTGTGGCCTAGGGGAAAAATACACATACCTTTGTAATTGGGCGAGTTTCTACTTTCAGATGGCACAGGAATTCCTCGAGTATGTCAATCCGTTCGCGAGATATGGGAGTTTGAAGTTAACGAATGGTTGAGAAACTATCAAAATTTTCGCAATTCTGATGCTAGAAACGAATAACTGGAATGACCTAGGGGAAAAGTACACACACCATTGTAATCGGTCGAGTTTCTACTTTCAGATGCAACAGGAAATAATCGAGTTCGTCAATCCGTTCGCGAGATATGGGAGTTTGAAGTTAAGGAATGCTTGAGAAACCATCAAAATTTTCGCAAGTCTGATACTCGAAACCAATAACTGGAATGGCCTAGGGGAAAAGTACACACACCATTGTATTGGGGCGAGTTTCTGCTTTCAGATGCAACAGGAATTTCTCGAGTTCGTCAATCCGTTCGTGAGATATGGGAGTTTGAAGTTAAGGAATGGTTGACAAACCATCAAAATTTTCGCAAGTGTGATACTCGGAACCAATAACTGGAATGGCCTAGGGGAAAAGTACACACACCATTGTAATGGGGCGATTTTCTACTTTCAGATGCAACAGGAAATAATCGAGTTCGTCAATCCGTTCGCGAGATATGGGAGTTTGGAGTTAAGGAATGCTTGAGAAACCATCAAAATTTTCGCAATTCTGATGCTAGAAACGAATAACTGGAATGGCCTGGGGGAAAATTACACACACCATTGTAATCGGTCGACTTTCTACTTTCAGATGCAACAGGAAATAATCTAGTTCGTCAATCCGTTCGCGAGATATGGGAGTTTGAAGTTAAGGAATGGTTGAGAAACCATCAAATTTTTCGCACGTCTGATACTCGAAACCAATAACTACAATGGCCTAGGGGAAAAATACACATAGCGTTGTAATCGGGAGAGTTTCTATTTTCAGATGCAACAGAAATTTTTCGGATTCGTCAATCCGTTCGCGAGATATGGGAGTTTGAAGTTAAGGAATGGTTGAGAAACCATCAAAATTCTCGCAATTCTGATGCTAGAAACGAATAACTGGAATGACCTAGGGGAAAAGTACACACACCATTGTAATCGGACGACTTTCTACTATCAGATGCAACAGGAATTTCTCGAGCTCGTCAATTCGTTCGCGAGATATGGGAGTTTGAAATTAAGGAACGGTTGTGAAACCATCACAATTTCCGCAAGTCTGATACTCGAAACCAGTAACTGGAATGGCCTAGGGGAAAAGTACACACACCATTGCAATGGGGCGAGTTTCTACTTTCAGATGCAACAGGAATTTCTCGAGTTCGACAAGCCGTTCGCGAGATATGGGAGTTTGAAATTAAGGAACGGTTGAGAAACCATCAAAATTTTCGCAATTCTGATGGTAGAAACGAATAACTGGAATGACCTAGGGGAAAAGTACACACACCATTGTAATCGGTCGAGTTTCTACTTTCAGATGCAACAGGAAATAATCGAGTTCGTCAATCCGTTCGCGAGATATGGGAGTTTGAAGTTAAGGAATGCTTGAGAAACCATCAAAATTTTCGCAAGTCTGATACTCGAAACCAATAACTGGAATGGCCTAGGGGAAAAGTACACACACCATTGTATTGGGGCGAGTTTCTGCTTTCAGATGCAACAGGAATTTCTCGAGTTCGTCAATCCGTTCGTGAGATATGGGAGTTTGAAGTTAAGGAATGGTTGACAAACCATCAAAATTTTCGCAAGTGTGATACTCGAAACCAATAACTGGAATGGCCTAGGGGAAAAGTACACACACCATTGTAATGGGGCGATTTTCTACTTTCAGATGCAACAGGAAATAATCGAGTTCGTCAATCCGTTCGCGAGATATGGGAGTTTGGAGTTAAGGAATGCTTGAGAAACCATCAAAATTTTCGCAATTCTGATGCTAGAAACGAATAACTGGAATGGCCTGGGGGAAAATTACACACACCATTGTAATCGGTCGACTTTCTACTTTCAGATGCAACAGGAAATAATCTAGTTCGTCAATCCGTTCGCGAGATATGGGAGTTTGAAGTTAAGGAATGTTTGAGAAACCATCAAATTTTTCGCAAGTCTGATACTCGAAACCAATAACTACAATGGCCTAGGGGAAAAATACACATAGCGTTGTAATCGGGAGAGTTTCTATTTTCAGATGCAACAGAAATTTTTCGGATTCGTCAATCCGTTCGCGAAATATGGGAGTTTGGAGTTAAGGAATGGTTGAGAAACCATAAAAATTTTCGCAAGTCTGATACTCGAAACCAATAACTACTATGGCCTAGGGCAAAAATACACGAACCGTTGTAATCGGACGAGTTTCTACTTTCAGATGCAAGAGGAATTTCTCGAGTTCGTCAATCCGTTCGCGAGATATGGGAGTTTGAAGTTAAGGAATGGTTGAGAAACCATCCAAATTCTCGCAATTCTGATGCTAGAAACGAATAACTGGAATGACCTAGGGGAAAAGTACACACACCATTGTAATCGGACGACTTTCTACTATCAGATGCAACAGGAATTTCTCGAGCTCGTCAATCCGTTCGCGAGATATGGGAGTTTGAAACTAAGGAACGGTTGTGAAACCATCACAATTTCCGCAAGTCTGATACTCGAAACCAGTAACTGGAATGGCCTAGGGGAAAAGTACACACACCATTGCAATGGGGCGAGTTTCTACTTTCAGATGCAACAGGAATTTCTCGAGTTCGACAAGCCGTTCGCGAGATATGGGAGTTTGAAATTAAGGAACGGTTGAGAAACCATTAAAATTTTCGCAATTCTGATGGTAGAAACGAATAACTGGAATGACCTAGAGGAAAAGTACACACACCATTGTAATCGGTCGAGTTTCTACTTTCAGATGCAACAGGAAATAATCGAGTTCGTCAATCCGTTCGCGAGATATGGGAGTTTGAAACTAAGGAACGGTTGTGAAACCATCACAATTTCCGCAAGTCTGATACTCGAATCCAATAACTGGAATGGCCTAGGGGAAAAGTACACACACCATTGTATTGGGGCGAGTTTCTACTTTCAGATGCAACAGGAATTTCTCGAGTTCGTCAATCCGTTCGCGAGATATGGGAGTTTGAAGTTAAGGAATGGTTGACAAACCATCAAAATTTTCGCAAGTGTGATACTCGGAACCAATAACTGGAATGGCCTAGGGGAAAAGTACACACACCATTGTAATGGGGCGATTTTCTACTTTCAGATGCAACAGGAAATAATCGAGTTCGTCAATCTGTTCGCGAGGTATGGGAGTTTGGAGTTAAGGAATGGTTGAGAAACCATCAAAATTCTCGCAATTCAGATGCTAGAAACGAATAACTGGAATGACCTGGGGGAAAATTACACACACCATTGTAATCGGTCGACTTTCTACTTTCAGATGCAACAGGAAATAATCTAGTGCGTCAAACCGTTCGCGAGGTATGGGAGTTTGGAGTTAAGGAATGCTTGAGAAAAGATCAAAATTTTCGCAAGTCTGATACTCGTAACCAATAACTACTATGGCCTAGGGCAAAAATACACATAACGTTGTAATCGGAAGAGTTTCTGCTTTCAGATGCAACCGGAATTTCTCGAGTTCGTCAATCCGTTCGCGAGATATGGGAGTTTGAAGGTAAGGAATGGTTGAGAAACCATCAAAATTTTCGCTGGTCTGATACTCGAAACCAATAACTGGAATGGCCTAGGGCAAAAATACACATACCTTTGTAATCGGGCGAGTTTCTACTTTCAGATGCAACAGGAATTTCTCGAGTTCGACAAGCCGTTCGCGAGATATGGGAGTTTGAAATTAAGGAACGGTTGAGAAACCATCAAAATTTTCTCAATTCTGATGGTAGAAACGAATAACTGGAATGACCTAGGGGAAAAGTACACACACCATTGTAATCGGTCGAGTTTCTACTTTCAGATGCAACAGGAAATAATCGAGTTCGTCAATCCGTTCGCGAGATATGGGAGTTTGAAGTTAAGGAATGCTTGAGAAACCATCAAAATTTTCGCAAGTCTGATACTCGAATCCAATAACTGGAATGGCCTAGGGGAAAAGTACACACACCATTGTATTGGGGCGAGTTTCTACTTTCAGATGCAACAGGAATTTCCCGAGTTCGTCAATCCGTTCGCGAGATATGGGAGTTTGAAGTTAAGGAATGGTTGACAAACCATCAAAATTTTCGCAAGTGTGATACTCGGAACCAATAACTGGAATGGCCTAGGGGAAAAGTACACACACCATTGTAATGGGGCGATTTTCTACTTTCAGATGCAACAGGAAATAATCGAGTTCGTCAATCTGTTCGTGAGGTATGGGAGTTTGGAGTTAAGGAATGGTTGAGAAACCATCAAAATTCTCGCAATTCAGATGCTAGAAACGAATAACTGGAATGACCTGGGGGAAAATTACACACACCATTGTAATCGGTCGACTTTCTACTTTCAGATGCAACAGGAAATAATCTAGTTCGTCAAACCGTTCGCGAGGTATGGGAGTTTGGAGTTAAGGAATGCTTGAGAAAAGATCAAAATTTTCGCAAGTCTGATACTCGAAACCAATAACTACTATGGCCTAGGGCAAAAATACACATACCGTTGTAATCGGAAGAGTTTCAGCTTTCAGATGCAACCGGAATCTCTCGAGTTCGTCAATCCGTTCGCGAGATATGGGAGTTTGAAGGTAAGGAATGGTTGAGAAACCATCAAAATTTTCGCTGGTCTGATACTCGAAACCAATAACTGGAATGGCCTAGGGCAAAAATACACATACCTTTGTAATCGGGCGAGTTTCTACTTTCAGACGCAACAGGAATATCTCGAGTTCGTTAATCCGTTCGCGAGATATGGGAGTTTGAAGTTAAGGAATGGTTGAGAAACCATCAAATTTTTCGCAAGTCTGATACTCGAAACCAATAACTACAATGGCCTAGGGGAAAAATACACATAGCGTTGTAATCGGGAGAGTTTCCATTTTCAGATGCAACAGAAATTTTTCGGATTCGTCAATCCGTTCGCGAAATATGGGAGTTTGGATTTAAGGAATGGTTGAGAAACCATCAAAATTTTCGCAATTCTGATGCTAGAAACGAATAACTGGAATGACCTAGGGGAAAAGTACACACACCATTGTAGTCGGACGACTTTCTACTATCAGATGCAACAGGAATTTCTCGAGCTCGTCAATCCGTTCGCGAGATATGGGAGTTTGAAATTAAGGAACGGTTGAGAAACCATCACAATTTCCGCAAGTCTGATACTCGAAACCAGTAACTGGAATGGCCTAGGGGAAAAGTACACACACCATTGCAATGGGGCGAGTTTCTACTTTCAGATGCAACAGGAATTTCTCGAGTTCGACAAGCCGTTCGCGAGATATGGGAGTTTGAAGTTAAGGAATGGTTGACAAACAATCAAAATTTTCGCAAGTGTGATACGCGAAACCAATAACTGGAATGGCCTAGGGGAAAAGTACACACACCATTGTAATGGGGCGAGTTTCTACGTTCAGATGCAATAGGAATTCCTCGAGTTCGTCAATCCGTTCGCAAGATATGGGTGTTTGAAGTTAAGGAATGGTTGAGAGACCATCACAATTTTCGCAAGTCTGATACTCGAAAACAATAACTACTGTGGCATAGGGAAAAAATACACATACCTTTTCAATTGGGCGAGTTTCTACTTTCAGATGCCACAGGAATTTCTCGAGTTCGACAAGCCGTTCGCGAGATATGGGAGTTTGAAGTTAAGGAAAGGTTGACAAACCATCAAAATTTTCCCAAGTGTGATACGCGAAACCAATGACTGGAATGGCCTAGGGGAAAAGTACACACACCATTGCAATGGGGCGAGTTTCTACTTTCAGACGCAACAGGAAATAATCGAGTTCGTCAATCCGTTCGCGAGATATTGGAGTTTGAGGTTAAGGAATGCTTGAGAAACCATCAAAATTTTCGCAAGTCTGATACTCGAAACCAATAACTGGAATGGCCTAGGGGAAAAGTACACACACCATTGTAATGGGGCGATTTTCTACTTTCAGATGCATCAGGAAATAATCGAGTTCGTCATTCCGTTCGCGAGATATGGGAGTTTGGAGTTAAGGAATGCTTGAGAAACCATCAAAATTTTCGCAATTCTGATGCTAGAAACGAATAACTGGAATGACCTGGGGGAAAATTACACACACCATTGTAATCGGTCGACTTTCTACTTTCAGATGCAACAGGAAATAATCTAGTTCGTCAATCCGTTCGCGAGGTATGGGAGTTTGGAGTTAAGGAATGCTTGAGAATCCATCAAAATTTTCGCAAGTAAGATACTCGAAACCAATAACTACTATGTCCTATGGCAAAAATACACATACCTTTGTAATCGGACGAGTTTCTGCTTTCAGATGCAACCGGAATTTCTCGAGTTCGTCAATCCGTTCGCGAGATATGAGAGTTTGAAGGTAAGGAATGGTTGAGAAACCATCAAAATTTTCGCTGGTCTGATACTCGAAACCAATAACTACTATGGCCTAGGGCAAAAATACACAAACCGTTGTAATCGGACGAGTTTCTACTTTCAGATGCAACAGGAATTTCTCGAGTTCGTCACTCCGTTCGCGAGATATGGGTGTATGAAGGTAAGGAATGGTTGAGAAACCATCAAAATTTTCGCTGGTCTGATACTAGAAACCAATAACTGGAATGGCCTATGGCAAAAATACACATACCGTTGCAATCGGGCGAGGTTCTGCTTTCAGATGCAACAGGAATTTCTCGAGTTCGTCAATCCGTTCGCGAGATATGGGAGTTTGAAGTTAAGGAATGGTTGAGAAAGCATCACAATTTTCGCAAGTCTGATACTCGAAACCAATAACTACAATGGCCTAGGGCAAAAATACACATACCTTTGTAATCGGGCGAGCTTCTACTTTCAGATGCAACAGGAATTTCTCGAGTTCGTCAATCCGTTCGCGAGATATGGGAGTTTGAAGTTAAGGAATGGTTGAGAAACCATCAAAATTTTCGCAATTCTGATGCTAGAAACGAATAACTGGAATGACCTACGGGAAAAGTACACACACCATTGTAATCGGTCGAGTTTCTGCTTTCAGATGCATCAGGAATTTCTCGTGTTCGTCAATCCGTTCGCGAGATATGGGAGTTTGAAGTTAAGGAATGGTTGAGAAACCATCACAATTTTCGCAAGTCTGATACTCGAAACCAATGACTACTATGGCCTAGGGGAAAAATACACATACCTTTGTAATCGGGCGAGTCTCTACTATCAGATGCAACAGGAATTTCTCGAGTTCGTCAATCCTTTCGCGAGATATGGGAGTTTGAAGTTAAGGAATGGTTGAGAAACCATCAAAATTTTCGCAGGTCTGTTACTCGAAACCAATAACAGGAATGGCCTAGGGGAAATGTACACACACCATTGTAATTGGGCGAGTTTCTACTTTCAGATGCAACAGGAATTTCTCGAGTTCGCCAATCCGTTCGCGAGGTATCGGAGTTTGAAGTTAAGGAATGGTTGAGAAACCATCAAAATTTTCGCAAGTCTGATACTCGAAACCAATAACTACTATGGCCTAGGGCAAAAATACACATACCGTTGTAATCGGACGAGTTTCTGGTTTCAGATGCAACAGGAATTTCTCGAGTTCGTCAATCCGTTCGCGAGATATGGGAGCTTGAATTTAGGAACGGTTGAGAAAACATCAAAATTTTCGCAAGTCTGATACACGAAACCAATAACTACAAAGTCTTAGGGGGAAAATACACATACCGTTGTAATCGGGAGAGTTTCTTCTTCCAGATGCAACCGGAATTTCTCGTGTTCGTCAATCCGTTCGCGAGATATGGGAGTTTGAAGTTAAGGAATGGTTGAGAAACCATCACATTTTTCGCAAATCTGATACTCGAAACCAATAACTACTATGGCCTAGGGGAAAAATACACATACCCTTGTAATCGGGCGAGTTTCAGCTTTCAGATGCAACAGGAATTTCTCGAGTTCGTCAATCCGTTCGCGAGATATTAGAGTTTGAAGTTAAGGAATGGTTGAGAATCCATCAAAATTTTCGCAAGTCTGATACTCGAAACCAATAACTACTACGGCCTAGGGCAAAAATTCACATACCATTGTAATCGGACGAGTTTCTGTTTCAGACGCAACAGGAATTTCTCGAGTACGTCAATCCGTTCGCGAGATATGGGAGTTTGAAGTTAAGGAATGGTTGAGAAACCATCAAAATTTCCGCAAGTCTGTTACTCGAAACCAATAACAGGAATGGCCTAGGGGAAAAGTACACACACCATTGTAATCGGACGACTTTCTACTTTCAGATGCAACAGGAAATAATCGAGTTCGTCAATCCGTTCGCGAGATATGGGAGTTTGAAGTTAAGGAATGGTTGAGAAACCATCAAAATTTTCGCAAGTCTGTTACTCGAAACCAATAACTACTACGGCCTAGGGCAAAAATTCACATACCATTGTAATCGGACGAGTTTCTGTTTCAGATGCAACAGGAATTTCTCGAGTACGTCAATCCGTTCGCGAGATATGGGAGTTTGAAGTTAAGGAATGGTTGAGAAACCATCAAAATTTCCGCAAGTCTGTTACTCGAAACCAATAACAGGAATGGCCTAGGGGAAAAGTACACACACCATTGTAATCGGACGACTTTCTACTTTAAGATGCAACAGGAAATAATCGAGTTCGTCAATCCGTTCGCGAGATATGGGAGTTTGAAGTTAAGGAATGGTTGAGAAACCATCACAATTTTCGCAAATCTGATACTCGAAACCAATAACTACTATGGCCTAGGGGAAAAATACACATACCCTTGTAATCGGGCGAGTTTCTACTTTCAGATGCAACAGGAATTTCTCGAGTTCGTCAATTCGTTCGCGAGATATGGGAGTTTGAAGTTAAGGAATGGTTGAGGAAACCATCAAAATTTTCGCTGGTCTGATACTCGAAACCGATAACTGGAATGGCCTAGTGGAAAAGTACACACACCATTGTAATCGGGCTAGTTTCTACTTTCAGATGCAACAGGAATTTCTCGAGTTCGTCAACCGTTCGCGAGATATGGGAGTTTGAAGTTAAGGAATGGTTGAGAAACCAACAAAATTTTCGCAAGTCTGATACTCGAAACCAATAACTACTACGGCCTAGGGCAAAAATACACATACCATTGTAATCGGACGAGTTTCTGTTTCAGATGCAACAGGAATTTCTCGAGTTCGTCAATCCGTTTGCGAGATATGGGAGTTTGAAGTTAAGGAATGGCTGAGAAACCATCAAAATTTTCGCAAGTCTGATACTCGAAACCAATAACTACAAAGGCCTAGGGTAAAAATACACATACGTTTGTAATCGGGCGAGTTTCTGCTTTCAGATGCAACAGGAATTTCTCGAGTTCGTCAATCCGTTCGCGAGATATGGGAGTTTAAAGTTAAGGAATGTATGAGAAACCATCACAATTTTCGCAAGTCTGATACTCGAAACCAATAACTACTATGGCCTAGGGGAAAAGTACACACACCATTGTAATCGGACGACTTTCTACTTTCAGATGCAACAGGAAATAATCGAGTTCGTCAATCCGTTCGCGAGATATGGGAGCTTGAATTCAGGAACGGTTGAGAAACCATCAAAATTTTCGCAAGTCTGATACACGAAACCAATAACTACAAAGTCTTAGGGGGAAAATTCACATACCGTTGTAATTGGGAGAGTTTCTACTTTCAGATGCAACAGAAATTTTTCGGATTCGTCAATCCGTTCGCGTGATATGGGGGTTTGAAGTCAAGGAATGCTTGAGAAAACATCAAAATTTTCGCAAGTCTGATACTCGAAACCAATAACTACTATGGCCTAGGGCAAAAATACACATACCGTTGTAATCGGACGAGTTTCTGGTGTCAGATGCAACAGGAATTTCTCGAGTTCGTCAATCCGTTCGCGAGATATGGGAGTTTGAAATTAAGGAACGGTTGAGAAACCATCACAATTTTCGCAAGTCTGATACTCGAAACCAATAACTACTATGGCCTAGGGCAAAAATACGCATACCGTTGTAATCGGGCGAGCTACTTCTTTCAGATGCAACAGGAATTTCTCGAGTTCGTCAGTCCGTTCGCCTCATATGGGAGTTTGAAGTTAAGGAATGGTTGAGAAGCCATCAAAATTTTCGTAAGTCTGTTACTAGAAACCAATAACAGGAATGGCCTAGGGGAAAAGTACACACACCATTGTAATCGGACGACTTTCTACTTTCAGATGCAACAGACATTTCTCGAGCTCGTCAATCCGTTCGCGAGATATGGGAGTTTGAAGTTAAGGAATGGTTGAGTAACCATCAAAATTTTCGCAAGTTTGATACTCGAAACCAATAACTACAATGGCCTAGGGCAAAAAAACACATACCGTTGTAATCGGGCGAGTTTCTGCTTTCAGATGCAATAGGAAATTCCCGAGTTCGTTAATCCGTTCGCGAGATATAAGAGTTTGAAGTTAAGGAATGGTTGAGAAACCATCAATATTTCCGCAAGTCTGTTACTCGAAACCAATAACTGGAGTGGCCTAGGGGAAAAGTACACATACCGTTGTAATTGGGAGAGTTTCTACTTTCAGATGCAACAGAAATTTTTTCGGATTCGTCAATCCGTTCGCGTGATATGGGGGTTTGAAGTCAAGGAATGCTTGAGAAAACATTAAAATTTTCGCAAGTCTGATACTCGAAACCAATAACTACTATGGCCTAGGGCAAAAATACGCATACCGTTGTAATCCGGCGAGTTTCTGCTTTCCGATGCAATAGGAAATTCTCGAGTTCTTCAATCCGTTCGCGAGATATGGGAGTTTGAAGTTAAGGAATGGTTGAGAAACCATCAAAATTTCGCAAGTCTGATACACGAAACCAATAACTACAAAGTCTTAGGGGGAAAATACACATACCGTTGTAATCGGGAGAGTTTCTTCTTCCAGATGCAACCGGAATTTCTCGTGTTCGTCAATCCGTTCGCGAGGTATCGGAGTTTGAAGTTAAGGAATGGTTGAGAAACCATCAAAATTTTCGCAAATCTGATACTCGAAACCAATAACTACTACGGCCTAGGGGAAAAATACACATACCCTTGTAATCGGGCGAGTTTCAGCTTTCAGATGCAACAGGAATTTCTCGAGTTCGTCAACCGTTCGCGAGATATGGGAGTTTGAAGTTAAGGAATGGTTGAGAAACCATCAAAATTTTCGCAAGTCTGATACTCGAAACCAATAACTACAAAGGCCTAGGGGAAAAATACACATACGTTTGCAATCGGGCGAGTTTCTGCTTTCAGATGCAACAGGAATCTCTCGAGTTCGTCAATCCGTTCGCGAGATATGGGAGTTTGAAGTTAAGGAATGGTTGAGAAACCATGAAAATTTTCACAAGTCTGTTACTCGAAACCAATAACTAATATGGCCTAGGGCAAAAATACACTTACCGTTGTAATCGGGCGAGCTACTTCTTTCAGATGCAATAGGAATTTCTCGAGTTCGTCAATCCTTTCGCGAGATATGGGAGTTTGAAGTTAAGGAATGGTTGAGAAACCATCACATTTTTCGCAAATCTGATACTCGAAACCAATAACTACTATGGCCTAGGGGAAAAATACACATACCCTTGTAATCGGGCGAGTTTCAGCTTTCAGATGCAACAGGAAGTTCTCGAGTTCGTCAATCCGTTCGCGAGATATTAGAGTTTGAAGTTAAGGAATGGTTGAGAAACCATCAAATTTTCGCAAGTCTGATACTCGAAACCAATAACTACTACGGCCTAGGGCAAAAATTCACATACCATTGTAATCGGACGAGTTTCTGTTTCAGATGCAACAGGAATTTCTCGAGTACGTCAATCCGTTCGCGAGATATGGGAGTTTGAAGTTAAGGAATGGTTGAGAAACCATCAAAATTTCCGCAAGTCTGTTACTCGAAACCAATAACAGGAATGGCCTAGGGGAAAAGTACACACACCATTGTAATCGGACGACTTTCTACTTTCAGATGCAACAGGAATTTCTCGAGTTCGTCAACCGTTCGCGAGATATGGGAGTTTGAAGTTAAGGAATGGTTGAGAAACCATGAAAATTTTCGCAAGTCTGTTACTCGAAACCAATAACTACTATGGCCTAGGGCAAAAATACACATACCGTTGTAATCGGGCGAGCTACTTCTTTCAGATGCAATAGGAATTTCTCGAGTTCGTCAATCCTTTCGCGAGATATGGGAGTTTGAAGTTAAGGAATGGTTGAGAAACCATCAAAATTTTCGCAAGTCTGATACTCGAAACCAATAACTACTATGGCCTAGGGCAAAAATACACATACCGTTGTAATCGGACGAGTTTCTGGTTTCCGATGCAATAGGAAATTCTCGAGTTCTTCAATCCGTTCGCGAGATATGGGAGTTTGAAGTTAAGGAATGGTTGAGAAACCATCAAAATTTTCGCAAGTCTGATACTCGAAACCAATAACTACTATGGCCTAGGGCAAAAATACACATACCGTTGTAATCGGACGAGCTTCTACTTTCTGATGCAACAGGAATTTCTCGAGTTCGTCAATCCGTTCGCGAGATATGGGAGTTTGAAGTTAAGGAATGTTTGAGAAACCGTCAAAATTTTCGCAATTCTGATGCTAGAAACGAATAACTGGAATGCCCTAGGGGAAAAGTACACACACCTTTGTAATGGGGCGAGTTTCTACTTTCAGATGCAACAGGAATTTCTCGAGTTCGCCAATCCGTTCGCGAGGTATCGGAGTTTGAAGTTAAGGAATGGTTGAGAAACCATCAAAATTTTCGCAAGTCTGATACTCGAAACCAATAACTACTATGGCCTAGGGCAAAAATACACATACCGTTGTAATCGGACGACTTTCTACTTTCAGATGCAACAGGAATTTCTCGAGTTCGTCAACCGTTCGCGAGATATGGGAGTTTGAAGTTAAGGAATGGTTGAGAAACCATCAAAATTTTCGCAAATCTGATACTCGAAACCAATAACTACTATGGCCTAGGGCAAAAATACACATACCGTTGTAATCGGACGAGTTTCTGGTTTCAGATGCAACAGGAATTTCTCGAGTTCGTCAATCCGTTCGCGAGATATGGGAGCTTGAATTTAGGAACGGTTGAGAAACCATCAAAATTTTCGCAAGTCTGATACACGAAACCAATAACTACAAAGTCTTAGGGGGAAAATACACATACCGTTGTAATCGGGAGAGTTTCTTCTTCCAGATGCAACCGGAATTTCTCGTGTTCGTCAATCCGTTCGCGAGGTATCGGAGATTGAAGTTAAGGAATGGTTGAGAAACCATCAAAATTTTCGCAAATCTGATACTCGAAACCAATAACTACTACGGCCTAGGGCAAAAATTCACATACCATTGTACTCGGACGAGTTTCTGTTTCAGATGCAAAAGGAATTTCTCGAGTACGTCAATCCGTTCGCGAGATATGGGAGTTTGAAGTTAAGGAATGGTTGAGAAACCATCAAAATTTTCGCTGGTCTGATACTCCAAACCGATAACTGGAATGGCCTAGTGGAAAAGTACACACACCAATGTAATCGGTCGAGTTTCTACTTTCAGATGCAACAGGAATTTCTCGAGTTCGTCAACCGTTCGCGAGATATGGGAGTTTGAAGTTAAGGAATGGTTGAGAAACCAACAAGATTTTCGCAAGTCTGATACTCGAAACCAATAACTACAAAGGCCTAGGGGAAAAATACACATACCTTTGTAATCGGGCGAGTTTCTACTTTCAGATGCAACAGGAATTTCTCGAGCACGTCAATCCGTTCGGGAGATATGGGAGTTTGAAGTTAAGGAATGGTTGAGAAACCATCAAAATTTTCGCAAGTCTGATACTCGAAACCAATAACTACAAAGTCTTAGGGGGAAAATACACATACCGTTGTAATCGGGCGAGCTACTTCTTTCAGATGCAATAGGAATTTCTCGAGTTCGTCAATCCTTTCGCGAGATATGGGAGTTTGAAGTTAAGGAATGGTTGAGAAACCATCAAAATTTTCGCAAGTCTGATACTCGAAACCAATAACTACTATGGCCTAGGGCAAAAATACACATACCGTTGTAATCGGACGAGTTTCTGGTTTCCGATGCAATAGGAAATTCTCGAGTTCTTCAATCCGTTCGCGAGATATGGGAGTTTGAAGTTAAGGAATGGTTGAGAAACCATCAAAATTTCCGCAAGTCTGTTACTCGAAACCGATAACAGGAATGGCCTAGGGGAAAAGTACACACACCATTGTAATCGGACGACTTTCTACTTTCAGATGCAACAGGAATTTCTCGAGTTCGTCAACCGTTCGCGAGATATGGGAGTTTGAAGTTAAGGAACGGTTGAGAAACCATCAAAATTTTCGCAAATCTGATACTCGAAACCAATAACTACTATGCCCTAGGGGAAAAATACACATACCCTTGTAATCGGGCGAGTTTCTACTTTCAGATGCAACAGGAATTTCTCGAGTTCGTCAATCCGTTCGCGAGATATGGGAGTTTGAAGTTAAGGAATGGTTGAGAAACCATCAAAATTTTCGCGGGTCTGATACTCGAAACCGATAACTGGAATGGCCTAGTGGAAAAGTACACACACCATTGTAATCGGGCGAGTTTCTACTTTCAGATGCAACAGGAATTTCTCGAGTTCGTCAACCGTTCGCGAGATGTGGGAGTTTGAAGTTAAGGAATGGTTGAGAAACCAACAAAATTTTCGCAAGTCTGATACTCGAAACCAATAACTACTATGGCCTAGGGCAAAAATACACATACCGTTGTAATCGGACGAGTTTCTGGTTTCAGATGCAACAGGAATTTCTCGAGTTCGTCAATCCGTTCGCGAGATATGGGAGCTTGAATTTAGGAACGGTTGAGAAACCATCAAAATTTTCGCAAGTCTGATACACGAAACCAATAACTACAAAGTCTTAGGGGGAAAATACACATACCGTTATAATCGGGAGAGTTTCTTCTTCCAGATGCAACCGGAATTTCTCGTGTTCGTCAATCCGTTCGCGAGGTACCGGAGATTGAAGTTAAGGAATGGTTGAGAAACCATCAAAATTTTCGCAAATATGATACTCGAAACCAATAACTACAAAGGCCTAGGGGAAAAATACACATATGTTTGTAATCGGGCGAGTTTCTGCTTTCAGATGCAACAGGAATCTCTCGAGTTCGTCAATCCGTTCGCGAGATATGGGAGTTTGAAGTTAAGGAATGGTTGAGAAACCATGAAAATTTTCACAAGTCTGTTACTCGAAACCAATAACTACTATGGCCTAGGGCAAAAATACACATACCGTTGTAATCGGGCGAGTTTCTGCTTTCAGATGCAATAGGAAATTCTCGAGTTCGTTAATCCGTTCGCGAGATATAAGAGTTTGAAGTTAAGGAATGGTTGAGAAACCATCAATATTTCCGCAAGTCTGTTACTCGAAACCAATAACTGGAATGGCCTAGGGGAAAAGTACACACACCGTTGTAATGGGGCGAGTTTCTACTTTCAGATGCAACAGGAATTTCTCGAGTTCGTCAATCCGTTCGCGAGATATGGGAGTTTGAAGTTAAGGAATGGTTGAGAAACCATCAAAATTTTCGCAAGTCTGTTACTCGAAACCAATAACTACTACGGCCTAGGGCAAAAATACACATACCATTGTAATCGGACGAGTTTCTGTTTCAGATGCAACAGGAATTTCTCGAGTTCGTCAATCCTTTCGCGAGATATGGGAGTTTGAAGTTAAGGAATGGTTGAGAAACCATCACAATTTTCGCAAGTCTGATACTCGAAACCAATGACTACTATGGCCTAGGGGAAAAATACACATACCTTTGTAATCGGGCGAGTCTCTACTTTCAGATGCAGCAGGAATTTCTCGAGTTCGTCAATCCGTTCGCGAGATATGGGAGTTTGAAGTTAAGGAATGGTTGAGAAACCATCACAATTTTCGCAAGTCTGTTACTCGAAACCAATAACTGGATTGGCCTAGGGGAAAAGTACACACACCGTTGTAATGGGGCGAGTTTCTACTTTCAGATGCTACAGGAATGTCTCGAGTTCGTCAATCCGTTCGCGAGATACGGGAGTTTGAAGTTAAGGAATGGTTGAGAAACCATCAAAATTTTCGCAATTCTGATGCTAGAAACGAATAACTGGAATGACCTAGGGGAAAAGTACACACACCATTGTCAACGCGGGACTCTCTACTTTCAGATACAACAGGAATTTCTCGAGTTCGTCATTCCGTTCGCGAGATATGGGTGTTTGAAGGTAAGGAAAGTTTGAGAAACCATCAAAATTTTCGCAAGTCTGATACTCGAAACCAATAACTACTATGGCCTAGGGCAAAAATACACATACTGTTGTAATCGGGAGAGTCTCTTCTTCCAGATGCAACCGGAGTTTCTCGTGTTCGTCAATCCGTTCGCGAGATATGGGAGTTTGAAGTTAAGGAATGGTTGAGAAACCATCAAAATTTTCGCAAGTCTGATACTCGAAACCAATAACTACAATGGCCTAGGGGAAAAATACACATAGCGTTGTAATCGGGCGAGTTTCTACTTTCAGTTGCAACAGGAATTTCTCGAGTTCGTCATTCCGTTCGCGAGAAATGGGTGTATGAAAGTAAGGAATGGTTGAGAAACCATCAAAATTTTCGCTGGTCTGATAGTCGAAACCAATAACTGGAATGGCCTATGGCAAAAATACACACACCATTGTAATCGGTCGAGTTTCTACTTTCAGATGCAACAGGAATTTCTCGAGTTCGTCAATCCGTTCGCGAGATATGGGAGTTTGAAGTTAAGGAATGGTTGAGAAACCATCACAATTTTCGCAAGTCTGTTACTCGAAACCAATAACTGGAATGGCCTAGGGGAAAAGTACACACACCGTTGTAATGGGGCGAGTTTCTACTTTCAGATGCTACAGGAATGTCTCGAGTTCGTCAATCCGTTCGCGAGATACGGGAGTTTGAAGTTAAGGAATGGTTGAGAAACCATCAAAATTTTCGCAATTCTGATGCTAGAAACGAATAACTGGAATGACCTAGGGGAAAAGTACACACACCATTGTCAACGGGGGAGTCTCTACTTTCAGATACAACAGGAATTTCTCGAGTTCGTCATTCCGTTCGCGAGATATGGGTGTTTGAAGGTAAGGAAAGTTTGAGAAACCATCAAAATTTTCGCAAGTCTGATACTCGAAACCAATAACTACTATGGCCTAGGGCAAAAATACACATACCGTTGTAATCGGGAGAGTCTCTTCTTCCAGATGCAACCGGAGTTTCTCGTGTTCGTCAATCCGTTCGCGAGATATGGGAGTTTGAAGTTAAGGAATGGTTGAGAAACCATCAAAATTTTCGCAAGTCTGATACTCGAAACCAATAACTACAATGGCCTAGGGGAAAAATACACATAGCGTTGTAATCGGGCGAGTTTCTACTTTCAGTTGCAACAGGAATTTCTCGAGTTCGTCATTCCGTTCGCGAGATATGGGTGTATGAAGGTAAGGAATGGTTGAGAAACCATCAAAATTTTCGCTGGTCTGATAGTCGAAACCAATAACTGGAATGGCCTATGGCAAAAATACACACACCATTGTAATCGGTCGAGTTTCTACTTTCAGATGCAACAGGAAATAATCGAGTTCGTCAATCCGTCCGCGAGATATGGGAGTTTGAAGTTAAGGAATGCTTGAGAAACCATCAAAATTTTCGAAAGTCTGATACTGGAAACCAATAACAGGAATGGCCTAGGGGAAAAGTACACACACCATTGTAATCGGGCGAGTTTCTACTTTCAGAAACAACAGGAATTTCTCGAGTACGTTATTCTGTTCGCGAGATATGGGTGTTTGAATGTAAGGAATGGTTGAGAAACCATCAAAATTTTCGCAAGTCTGATACTCGAAACCAATAACTACAAAGGCCTAGGGGAAAAATACACATACCTTTGTAATCGGGCGAGTTTCTTCTTCCAGATGCAACCGGAGTTTCTCGTGTTCGTCAATCCGTTCGCGAGATATGGGAGTTTGAAGTTAAGGAATGGTTGAGAAACCATCAAAATTTTCGCAAGTCTGATACTCGAAACCAATAACTACAATGGCCTAGGGGAAAAGTACACACAGCATTGTAATCGGGCGAGTTTCTACTTTCAGATGCAACAGGAATTTCTCGAGTTCGTCAATCCGTTCGCGAGATATGGCAGTTTGAAATTAAGGAATGGTTGAGAAACGATAAAAATTTTCGCAAGTCTGGTACTCGAAACCAATAACTACTATGACCTAGGGCAAAAATACACATACAGTTGTAATTGGGAGAGTCTCTTCCTCCAGATGCAACCGGAATTTCTCGTGTACGTCAATCCGTTCGCGAGATATGGGAGTTTGAAGTTAAGGAATGGTTGAGAAACCATCAAAATTTTCGCAAGTCTGATACTCGAAACCAATAACTGGAATGGCCTAGGGCAAAAATACACATACCTTTGTAATCGGGCGAGTTTCTACTTTCAGATGCAAATGGAATTTCTCGGGTTCGTCAATCCGTTCGCGAGATATGGCAGTTTGAAGTTAAGGAATGGTTGAGAAACCATCAAAATTTTCGCAAGTCTGATACTCGAAACCAATAACTACAATGGCCTAGGGCAAAAATACACATAGCGTTGTAATCGGGAGACTTTCTGTTTTCAGATGCAACAGAAATTTTTCGGATTCGTCAATCCGTTCGCGAAATATGGGAGTTTGAAGTTAAGGAATGGTTGAGAAACCATCAAAATTTTCGCATTTCTGATGCTAGAAACGAATAACTGGAATGACCTAGGGGAAAAGTACACACACCATTGTCAACGGGGGAGTCTCTACTTTCAGATACAACAGGAATTTCTCGAGTTCGTCATTCCGTTCGCGAGATATGGGTGTTTGAAGGTAAGGAAAGTTTGAGAAACCATCAAAATTTTCGCAAGTCTGATACTCGAAACCAATAACTACTATGGCCTAGGGCAGAAATACACATACCGTTGTAATCGGGAGAGTCTCTTCTTCCAGATGCAACCGGAGTTTCTCGTGTTCGTCAATCCGTTCGCGAGATATGGGAGTTTGAAGTTAAGGAATGGTTGAGAAACCATCAAAATTTTCGCAAGTCTGATACTCGAAACCAATAACTACAATGGCCTAGGGGAAAAATACACATAGCGTTGTAATCGGGCGAGTTTCTACTTTCAGTTGCAACAGGAATTTCTCGAGTTCGTCATTCCGTTCGCGAGATATGGGTGTATGAAGGTAAGGAATGGTTGAGAAACCATCAAAATTTTCGCTGGTCTGATAGTCGAAACCAATAACTGGAATGGCATATGGCAAAAATACACACACCATTGTAATCGGTCGAGTTTCTACTTTCAGATGCAACAGGAAATAATCGAGTTCGTCAATCCGTTCGCGATATATGGGAGTTTGAAGTTAAGGAATGCTTGAGAAACCATCAAAATTTTCGAAAGTCTGATACTGGAAACCAATAACAGGAATGGCCTAGGGGAAAAGTACACACACCATTGTAATCGGGCGAGTTTCTACTTTCAGAAACAACAGGAATTTCTCGAGTACGTTATTCTGTTCGCGAGATATGGGTGTTTGAATGTAAGGAATGGTTGAGAAACCATCAAAATTTTCGCAAGTCTGATACTCGAAACCAATAACTACAAAGGCCTAGGGGAAAAATACACATACCTTTGTAATCGGGCGAGTTTCTACTTTCAGATGCAACAGGAATTTCTCGAGCACGTCAATCCGTTCGGGAGATATGGCAGTTTGAAGTTAAGGAATGGTTGAGAAACCATCAAAATTTTCGCAAGTCTGATACTGGAAACCAATAACAGGAATGGCCTAGGGGAAAAGTACACACAGCATTGTAATCGGGCGAGTTTCTACTTTCAGATACAACAGGAATTTCTCGAGTTCGTCATTCCGTTCGCGAGATATGGGCGTTTGAAGGTAAGGAATGGTTGAGAAACCATCAAAATTTTCGCAAGTCTGATACTAGAAACGAATAACCGGAATGACCTAGGGGAAAAGTACACAAACCATAGTAATCGGACGACTTTCTACGTTCAGATGCAACAGGAAATAATCCAGCTCGTCAATCCGTTCGCGAGATATGGGAGTTTGAAGTTAAGGAATGCTTGAGAAACCATCAAAATTTTCTAAGTCTGATACTCGAAACCAAGAACTACTAAGGCCTAGGGGAAAAATACACATACCATTGTAATCGGGCGAGTTTCTACTTTCAGATGCAACAGGAATTTCTCGAGTTCATCAATCCGTTCGCGAGATATGGCAGTTTGAAATTAAGGAATGGTTGAGAAACGATACAAATTTTCGCAAGTCTGGTACTCGAAACCAATAACTACTATGACCTAGGGCAAAAATACACATACAGTTGTAATTGGGAGAGTCTCTTCTTCCAGATGCAACCGGAATTTCTCGTGTACGTCAATCCGTTCGCGAGATATGGGAGTTTGATGTTAAGGAATGCTTGAGAAACCATCAAAATTTTCGCAAGTCTGATACTCGAAACCAATAACTGGAATGGCCTAGGGCAAAAATACACATACCTTTGTAATCGGGCGAGTTTCTACTTTCAGATGCAAATGGAATTTCTCGGGTTCGTCAATCCGTTCGCGAGATATGGCAGTTTGAAGTTAAGGAATGGTTGAGAAACCATCAAAATTTTCGCAAGTCTGATACTCGAAACCAATAACTACAATGGCCTAGGGCAAAAATACACATAGCGTTGTAATCGGGAGAGTTTCTGTTTTCAGATGCAACAGAAATTTTTCGGATTCGTCAATCCGTTCGCGAAATATGGGAGTTTGAAGTTAAGGAATGGTTGAGAAAGCATCACAATTTTCGCAAGTCTGATACTCGAAAACAATAACTACAATGGCCTAGGGGAAAAATACACATACCTTTGTAATCGGGCGAGCTTCTACTTTCAGATGCAACAGGAATTTCTCGAGTTCGTCAATCCGTTCGCGAGATATGGGAGTTTGAAGTTAAGGAATGGTTGAGAAACCATCAAAATTTTCGCAATTCTGATGCTAGAAACGAATAACTGGAATGACCTAGGGGAAAAGTGCACACACCATTGTAATCGGTCGAGTTTCTGCTTTCAGATGCAACAGGAAATAATCGAGTTCGTCAATCCGTTCGCGAGATATGGGAGTTTGAAGTTAAGGAATGGTTAAGAAACCATCAAAATTTTCGCAAGTTTGATACTCGAAACCAATAACTACAATGGCCTAGGGCAAAAATACACATACCGTTGCAATCGGGCGAGTTTCTGCTTTCAGATGCAACAGGAATTTCTCGAGTTCGTCAATCCGTTCTCGAGATATGGGAGTTTGAAGTTAAGGAATGGTTGAGAAACCATCAAAATTTTCGCAATTCAGATGCTAGAAACTCATAACTGGAATGACCTAGGGGAAAAGTACACACACCATTGTAATCGGGAGAGTTTCTTCTTCCAGATGCAACAGGAATTTCACGAGTTCGTCAATCCTTTCGCGAGATATGGGAGTTTGAAGTTAAGGAATGCTTGAGAAACCATCAAAATTTTCGCAAGTCTGATACTCGAAACCAGTAACTACTATGGCCTAGGGCAAAAATACACATACCGTTGTAATCCGGCGAGTTTCTGCTTTCCGATGCAATAGGAAATTCTCGAGTTCTTCAATCCGTTCGCGAGATATGGGAGTTTGAAGTTAAGGAATGGTTGAGAAACCATCAAAATTTTCGAAAGTCTGATACTCGAAACCAATAACTACTATGGCCTAGGGGGAAAATACACATACCGTTGTAATCGGGATAGTTTCTTCTTCCAGATGCAACCGGAATTTCTCGTGTTCGTCAATCCGTTCGCGAGATATGGGAGTTTGAAGTTAAGGAATGGTTGAGAAACCATCACAATCTTCGCAAATCTGATACTCGAAACCAATAACTACTATGGCCTAGGGGAAAAATGCAAATACCTTTGTAATCGGGCGAGTTTCTACTTTCAGATGCAACAGGAATTTCTCGAGTTCGTCAATCCGTTCGCGAGATATGGGAGTTTGAAGTTAAGGAATGGTTGAGAAACCATCAAAATTTTCGCAAGTCTGATACTCGAAACCAATAACTACTACGGCCTAGGGCAAAAATTCACATACCATTGTAATCGGACGAGTATCTGTTTCAGATGCAACAGGAATTTCTCGAGTACGTCAATCCGTTCGCGAGATATGGGAGTTTGAAGTTAAGGAATGGTTGAGAAACCATCAAAATTTTCCCTGGTCTGATACTCGAAACCGATAACTGGAATGGCCTAGTGGAAAAGTACACACACCATTGTAATCGGGCGAGTTTCTACTTTCAGATGCAACAGGAATTTCTCGAGTTCGTCAACCGTTCGCGAGATATGGGAGTTTGAAGTTAAGGAATGGTTGAGAATCCAACAAAATTTTCGCAAGTCTGATACTCGAAACCAATAACTACTACGGCCTAGGGCAAAAATACACATACCATTGTAATCGGACGAGTTTCTGTTTCAGATGCTACAGGAATTTCTCGAGTTCGTCAATCCGTTCGCGAGATATGGGAGTTTGAAGTTAAGGAATGGTTGAGAAACCATCAAAATTTTCGCAAGTCTGATACTCGAAACCAATAACTACAAAGGCCTAGGGGAAAAATACACATACGTTTGTAATCGGGCGAGTTTCTGCTTTCAGATGCAATAGGAATTTCTCGAGTTCGTCAATCCGTTCGCGAGATATGGGAGTTTGAAGTTAAGTAATGGTTGAGAAACCATCAAAATTTTCGCAAGTCTGATACTCGAAACCTATAACTACTATGGCCCAGGGCAAAAATACACATACCGTTGTAATCGGACGAGTTTCTGCTTTCAGATGCAATAGGAATTTCTCGAGTTCGTCAATCCGTTCGCGAGATTTGGGAGTTAGAAAGTAAGGAATGGTTGAGGAATCATCAAAATTTTCGCAAGTCTGTTACTCGAAACCAATAACTGGAATGGCCTAGGGGAAAAGTACACACACCGTTGTAATGGGGCGAGTTTCTACTTTCAGATGCAACAGGAATTTCTCGAGTTCGTCAATCCGTTCGCGAGATATGGGAGTTTGAAGTTAAGGAATGGTTGAGAAACCATCAAAATTTTCGCAAGTCTGTTACTCGAAACCAATAACAGGAATGGCCTAGGGGAAAAGTACACACACCATTGTAACCGGACGAGTTTCTACTTTCAGATGCAACAGGAATTTCTCGAGTTTGTCATTCCGTTCGAGAGATATGGGTGTATGAAGGTAACGAATTGATGAGAAACCATCAAAATTTTCGCTGGTCTGATCCTCGAAACCAATAACTGGAATGGCCTAGGGCAAAAATACACATACCTTTGTAATCGGGCGAGTTTCTACTTTCAGATGCAACAGGAATTTCTCGAGTTCGTCAATCCGTTCGCGAGATATGGGAGTTTCAAGTTAAGGAATGGTTGAGAATCCATCAAAATTTTCGCAAGTCTGATACTCGAAACCAATAACTACAATGGCCTAGGGGAAAAATTCACATACCATTGTAATCGGACGAGTTTCTGTTTCAGATGCAACAGGAATTTCTCGAGTTCGTCAATCCGTTCGCGAGATATGGGAGTTTGAAGTTAAGGAATGGTTGAGAAACCATCAAAATTTTCGCTGGTCTGATACTCGAAACCGATAACTGGAATGGCCTAGTGGCAAAGTACACACACCATTGTAATCGGGCGAGTTTCTACTTTCAGATGCAACAGGAATTTCTCGATTTCGTCAACCCTTCGAGAGATATGGGAGTTTGAAGTTAAGTAATGGTTGAGAAACCATCAAAATTTTCGCAAGTCTGATACTCGAAACCTATAACTACTATGGCCTAGGGCAAAAATACACATACCGTTGTAATCGGACGAGTTTCTGCTTTCAGATGCAATAGGAATTTCTCGAGTTCGTCAATCCGTTCGCGAGATATGGGAGTTAGAAAGTAAGGAATGGTTGAGAAATAATCAAAATTTTCGCAAGTCTGATACTCGAAACCAATAACTACTACGGCCTAGGGCAAAAATTCACATACCATTGTAATCGGACGAGTATCTGTTTCAGATGCAACAGGAATTTCTCGAGTACGTCAATCCGTTCGCGAGATATGGGAGTTTGAAGTTAAGGAATGGTTGAGAAACCATCAAAATTTTCCCTGGTCTGATACTCGAAACCGATAACTGGAATGGCCTAGTGGCAAAGTACACACACCATTGTAATCGGGCGAGTTTCTACTTTCAGATGCAACAGGAATTTCTCGAGTTCGTCAATCCGTTCGCGAGATATGGGAGTTTGAAGTTAAGGAATGGTTGAGAAACCATCAAAATTTTCGCAAGTCTGATACTCGAAACCAATAACTACTACGGCCTAGGGCAAAAATTCACATACCATTGTAATCGGACGAGTATCTGTTTCAGATGCAACAGGAATTTCTCGAGTACGTCAATCCGTTCGCGAGATATGGGAGTTTGAAGTTAAGGAATGGTTGAGAAACCATCAAAATTTTCCCTGGTCTGATACTCGAAACCGATAACTGGAATGGCCTAGTGGAAAAGTACACACACCATTGTAATCGGGCGAGTTTCTACTTTCAGATGCAACAGGAATTTCTCGAGTTCGTCAACCGTTCGCGAGATATGGGAGTTTGAAGTTAAGGAATGGTTGAGAATCCAACAAAATTTTCGCAAGTCTGATACTCGAAACCAATAACTACTACGGCCTAGGGCAAAAATACACATACCATTGTAATCGGACGAGTTTCTGTTTCAGATGCTACAGGAATTTCTCGAGTTCGTCAATCCGTTCGCGAGATATGGGAGTTTGAAGTTAAGGAATGGTTGAGAAACCATCAAAATTTTCGCAAGTCTGATACTCGAAACCAATAACTACAAAGGCCTAGGGGAAAAATACACATACGTTTGTAATCGGGCGAGTTTCTGCTTTCAGATGCAACAGGAATTTCTCGAGTTCGTCAATCCGTTCGCGAGATATGGGAGTTTGAAGTTAAGTAATGGTTGAGAAACCATCAAAATTTTCGCAAGTCTGATACTCGAAACCTATAACTACTATGGCCCAGGGCAAAAATACACATACCGTTGTAATCGGACGAGTTTCTGCTTTCAGATGCAATAGGAATTTCTCGAGTTCGTCAATCCGTTCGCGAGATTTGGGAGTTAGAAAGTAAGGAATGGTTGAGGAATCATCAAAATTTTCGCAAGTCTGTTACTCGAAACCAATAACTGGAATGGCCTAGGGGAAAAGTACACACACCGTTGTAATGGGGCGAGTTTCTACTTTCAGATGCAACAGGAATTTCTCGAGTTCGTCAATCCGTTCGCGAGATATGGGAGTTTCAAGTTAAGGAATGGTTGAGAATCCATCAAAATTTTCGCAAGTCTGATACTCGAAACCAATAACTACAATGGCCTAGGGGAAAAATTCACATACCATTGTAATCGGACGAGTTTCTGTTTCAGATGCAACAGGAATTTCTCGAGTTCGTCAATCCGTTCGCGAGATATGGGAGTTTGAAGTTAAGGAATGGTTGAGAAACCATCAAAATTTTCGCTGGTCTGATACTCGAAACCGATAACTGGAATGGCCTAGTGGCAAAGTTCACACACCATTGTAATCGGGCGAGTTTCTACTTTCAGATGCAACAGGAATTTCTCGATTTCGTCAACCCTTCGAGAGATATGGGAGTTTGAAGTTAAGTAATGGTTGAGAAACCATCAAAATTTTCGCAAGTCTGATACTCGAAACCTATAACTACTATGGCCTAGGGCAAAAATACACATACCGTTGTAATCGGACGAGTTTCTGCTTTCAGATGCAATAGGAATTTCTCGAGTTCGTCAATCCGTTCGCGAGATATGGGAGTTAGAAAGTAAGGAATGGTTGAGAAATAATCAAAATTTTCGCAAGTCTGTTACTCGAAACCAATAACTGGAATGGCCTAGGGGAAAAGTACACACACCATTGTAATGGGGCGAGTTTCTACTTTCAGATGCAACAGGAATTTCTCGAGTTCGTCATTCCGTTCGCGAGATATGGGTGTTTGAAGGTAAGGAATGGTTGAGAATACATCAAAAATTTCGCTGCTCTGACACTCGAAACCAATAACTGGAATGGCTTAGGGCAAATATACACATACCTTTGTAATCGGGCGAGTTTCTACTTTCAGATGCAACAGGCATTTCTCGAGTTCGTCAATCCGATCGCGAGATATGGGAGTTTGAAGTTAAGGAATGGTTGAGAAACCATCAAAATATTCGCAAGTTTGATACTCGAAACCAATAACTACAATGGCCTAGGGCAAAAATACAAATACCGTTGTAATCGGGCGAGTTTCTGCTTTCAGATGGAATAGGAAATTCTCGAGTTCGTGAATCCGTTCGCGAGATATGGGAGTTTGAAGTTAAGGAATGTTTGAGAAACCATCAATATTTTCGCAAGTCTGTTACTCGAAACCAATAACTGGAATGGCCTAGGGGAAAAGTACACACACCGTCGTAATGGGGCGAGTTTCTACTTTCAGATGCAACAGGAATTTCTCGAGTTCGTCAATCCGTTCGCGAGATATGGGAGTTAGAAAGTAAGGAATGGTTGAGAAACCATCAAAATTTTCGCAAGTCTGTTACTCGAAACCAATAACAGGAATGGCCTAGGGGAAAAGTACACACACCATTGTAATCGGGCGAGCTTCTACTTTCAGATGCAACAGGAATTTCTCGAGTTCGTCATTCCGTTCGCGAGATATGGGTGTATGAAGGTAAGGAATTGATGAGAAACCATCAAAATTTTCGCTGGTCTGATACTCGAAACCAATAACTGGAATGGCCTAGGGCAAAAATACACATACCTTTGTAATCGGGCGAGTTTCTACTTTCAGATGCAACAGGAATTTCTCGAGTTCGTCAATCCGTTCGCGAGATATGGGAGTTTGAAGTTAAGGAATGGTTGAGAAACAATCAAAATTTTCGCAAGTCTGTAACTCGAAACCTATAACTACTATGGCCTAGGGCAAAAATACACATACCGTTGTAATCGGACGAGTTTCTGCTTTCAGATGCAACAGGAATTTCTCGAGTTCGTCAATCCGTTCGCGAGATATGGGAGTTTGAAAGTAAGGAATGGTTGAGAAATCATCAAAATTTTCGCTAGTCTGTTACTCGAAACCAATAACTGGAATGGCCTAGGGGAAAAGTACACACACCATTGTAATGGGGCGAGTTTCTACTTTCAGATGCAACAGGAATTTCTCGAGTTCGTCTTTCCGTTCGCGAGATATGGGTGTTTGAAGGTAAGGAATGGTTGAGAACATATCAAAATTTCCGCTGGTCTGATACTCGAAACCAACAACTACAAAGGCCTAGGGGAAAAATACACATACCGTTGAAATCGGTCGAGTTTCTGCTTTCAGATGCAACAGGAAATAATCGAGTTCGTCAATCCGTTCGCGAGATATGGGAGTTTGAAGTTAAGGAATGGTTGAGAAACAATCAAAATTTTCGCAAGTCTGTAACTCGAAACCTATAACTACTATGGCCTAGGGCAAAAATACACATACCGTTGTAATCGGACGAGTTTCTGCTTTCAGATGCAACAGGAATTTCTCGAGTTCGTCAATCCGTTCGCGAGATATGGGAGTTTGAAAGTAAGGAATGGTTGAGAAATGATCAAAATTTTCGCAAGTCTGTTACTCGAAACCAATAACTGGAATGGCCTAGGGGAAAAGTACACACACCGTTGAAATCGGGCGAGTTTCTACTTTCAGATGCAACAGGAATTTCTCGAGTTCGTCAATCCGTTCGCAAGATATGGGAGTTTGAAGTTAAGGAATGGTTGAGAAACCATCAATATGTTCGCTGGTCAGATACTCGAAACCAATAACTGGAATGGCCTAGGAGAAAAGTACACACACCATTATAATGGGGCGAGTTTCTACTTTCAGATGTAACAGGAATATCTCGAGATCGTCAATCCGTTCGCGAGATATGGGAGTTTGAAGTTAAGGAATGATTGAGAATCCATCAAAATTTTCGCATGTCTGATACTCGAAACCAATAACTACTATGGCCTAGGGGAAAAGTACACACACCGTTGAAATCGGGCGAGTTTCTACTTTCAGATGCAACAGGAATTTCTCGAGTTCGTCAATCCGTTCGCAAGATATGGGAGTTTGAAGTTAAGGAATGGTTGAGAAACCATCAATATGTTCGCTGGTCAGATACTCGAAACCAATAACTGGAATGGCCTAGGAGAAAAGTACACTCACCATTATAATGGGGCGAGTTTCTGGTTTCAGATGTAACAGGAATATCTCGAGTTGGTCAATCCGTTCGCGAGATATGGGAGTTTGAAGTTAAGGAATGGTTGAGAAACCATCAAAATTTTCGCAAGTCTGATACTCGAAACCAATAACTGGAATGGCCGAGGAGAAAAGTACACACACCATTGTAATGGGGCGAGTTTCTACTTTCAGATGCAACAGGAATATCTCGAGTTCGTCAATCCGTTCGCGAGATATGGGAGTTTGAAGTTAAGGAATGGTTGAGAAACCATCAAAATTTTCGCAAGTCTGATACTCGAAACCAATAACTGGAATGGCCGAGGAGAAAAGTACACACACCATTGTAATGGGGCGAGTTTCTACTTTCAGATGCAACAGGAATATCTAGAGTTCGTCAATCCGTTCGCGAGATATGGGAGTTTGAAGTTAAGGAATGGTTGAGAAACCATCAAAATTTTCGCAAGTCTGATACTCGAAACCAATAACTGGAATGGCCGAGGAGAAAAGTACACGCACCATTGTAATGGGGCGAGTTCCTACTTGCAGATGCAACAGGAATATCTCGAGTTCGTCAATCCGTTCGCGAGATATGGGAGTTTGAAGTTAAGGAATGGTTGAGAATCCATCAAAATTTTCGCATGTCTGATACTCGAAACCAATAACTACTATGGCCTAGGGGAGAAGTACACACACCGTTGAAATCGGGCGAGTTTCTACTTTCAGATGCAACAGGAATTTCTCGAGTTCGTCAATCCGTTCGCAAGATATGGGAGTTTGAAGTTAAGGAATGGTTGAGAAACCATCAATATGTTCGCTGGTCAGATACTCGAAACCAATAACTGGAATGGCCTAGGAGAAAAGTACACACACCATTATAATGGGGCGAGATTCTACTTTCAGATGTAACAGGAATATCTCGAGTTCGTCAATCCGTTCGCGAGATATGGGAGTTTGAAGTTAAGGAATGGTTGAGAAACCATCAAAATTTTCGCAAGTCTGATACTCGATACCAATAACTGGAATGGCCGAGGAGAAAAGTACACACTCCATTGTAATGGGGCGAGTTTCTACTTTCAGATGCAACAGGAATATCTCGATTTCGTCAATCCGTTCGCGAGATATGGGAGTTTGAAGTTAAGGAATGGTTGAGAAACCATCAATATGTTCGTTGGTCAGATACTCGAAACCAATAACTGGAATGGCCTAGGAGAAAAGTACACACACCATTATAATGGGGCGAGTTTCTACTTTCAGATGTAACAGGAATAGCTCGAGTTCGTCAATCCGTTCGCGAGATATGGGAGTTTGAAGTTAAGGAATGGTTGAGAAACCATCAAAATTTTCGCAAGTCTGATACTCGAAACCAATAACTGGAATGGCCTAGGAGAAAAGTACACACACCTTTGTAATGGGGCGAGTTTCTACTTTCAGATGCAACAGGAATATCTCGAGTTCGTCAATCCGTTCGCGAGATATGGGAGTTTGAAGTTAAAGAATGGTTGAGATTCCATCAAAACTTTCGCATATCTGATACTCGAAACCAATAACTACTATGGCCTATGGCAAAAATACACATACCGTTGTAATCGGGCGAGTTTCTGCTTTCAGATGCAACAGTAATTTCTCGAGTTCGTCAATTCGTTCGCGAGATATGGGAGTTTGAAGTTAAGGAATGGTTGAGCAACCATCAAAATTTTCGAAAGTCTGATTCCGAAAACCAATAACTACAAAGGCCTAGGGGAAAAATACACATACCGTTGTAATCGGGCGAGTTTCTACTTTCAGATGCAATAGGAATATCTCGAGTTCGTCAATCCGTTCGCGAGATATGGGAGTTTGAAGTTAAGGAATGGTTGAGAAACCATCAAAATTTTCGCAAGTCTGATACTCGAAACCAATAACTGGAATGGCCTGGGAGAAAAGTACACACACCATTGTAATGGGGCGAGTTTCTACTTTCAGATGCAACAGGAATATCTCGAGTTCGTCAATCCGTTCACGAGATATGGGAGTTTGAAGTTAAGGAATGGTAGGGAAACCATCAAAATTTTCGCAAGTCTGATACCCGAAACCAATAACTACAAAGGCCGAGGGGAAAAATACACATACCGTTGTAATCGGGCGAGTTTCTGCTTTCAGATGCAACAGGAATTTCTCGAGTTAGTCAATTCGTTCGCGAGATATGGGAGTTTGAAGTTAAGGAATGGTAGAGAAACCATTAAAATTTTCGCAAGTCTGATACCCGAAACCAATAACTACAAAGGCCGAGGGGAAAAATACACATACCGTTGTAATAGGGCGAGTTTCTACTTTCAGATGCAATAGGAATTTCTCGATTTTGTCAATCCGTTCGCGAGATATGGGAGTTTGAAGTTAAGGAATGGTTGAGAAACCACAAAAATTTTCGCTGATCTGATACTCGAAACCAATAACTGGAATGGCCTAGGGGAAAAGTACACATACCGTTGAAATCGGGCGAGTTTCTGCTTTCAGATGCAATAGCAGTTTCTCGTGTTCGTCAATCCGTTCGGGAGATATGGGAGTTTGAGGTTAAGGAATGGTTGAGAAACCATCAAAATTTACGCAAGCCTGATACCAGAAACCAATAACTACAAAGGCCTAGCGCAAAAATACGCATACCGTTGTAATCGGGCGAGTTTCTGCTTTCAGATGCATTAGGAATTTCTCGAGTTCGTCGATCCGTTCGCATGATATGGGAGTTTGAAGTTAAGGAATGCTTGAGAAACAATCAAAGTTTTCGCAAGTCTTTTACTCGAAACCAATAACTACTATTGCCTAGGGCAAAAATACACATACCGCTGTAATAGGGCGAGTTTCTACTTTCAGATGCAACAGGAATTCCTCGAGTTCGTCAATCCGTTCGCATGATATGGGAGTTTGAAGTTAAGGAATGCTTGAGAAACCATCAATGTTTTCGCAAGTCTGATACTCGAAACCAATAACTGGAATGGCCAAAGGGGAAAAGTACATACACACTGTTGTAATCGGGCGAGTTTCTACTTTCAGATGCAATAGGAGTTTCTCGAGTTCGTCAATCCGTTCGCGAGATATGGGAGTTTGAAGTTAAGGAATGGTTGAGAAACCAAAATTATCGCAAGTCTGATACTCGAAACCAATAACTGGAATGGCCTAGGGGAAAAGTACACACACCATTGTAATCGGGCGAGTTTCTACTTTCAGATGCAACAGGAATTTCTCGATTTTGTCAATCCGTTCGCGAGATATCGGAGTTTGAAGTTAAGGAATGGTTGAGAAACCACAAAAATTTTCGCTGATCTGATACTCGAAACCAATAACTGGAATGGCCTAGGGGAAAAGTACACATACCGTTGAAATCGGGCGAGTTTCTGCTTTCAGATGCAATAGCAGTTTCTCGTGTTCGTCAATCCGTTCGCGAGATATGGGAGTTTGAGGTTAAGGAATGGTTGAGAAACCATCAAAATTTACGCAAGCCTGATACCAGAAACCAATAACTACAAAGGCCTAGCGCAAAAATACGCATACCGTTTTAATCGGGCGAGTTTCTGCTTTCAGATGCAATAGGAATTTCACGGGTTCGCCAATCCGTTCGCGAGATATGGGAGTTTGAAGTTAAGGAATGGTTGAGAAACCATCAAAATTTTCGCAAGTCTGAGTCCCGAAACCAATAACTACAAAGGCCTAGGGTAAAAATACATATACCGTTGTAATCGGGCGAGTTTCTACTTTCAGATGCAACAGGAATTTCTCGAGTTCGTCGATCCGTTTGCGAGATATGGGAGTTTGAAGTTAAGGAATGGTTGAGAAACCATCAAAATTTTCGCTGGTCTGATACTCGAAACCAATAACTGGAATGGCCTAGGAGAAAAGTACACAGACCAATGTAATGGGGCGAGTTTCTACTTTCAGATGCAACAGGAATATCTCGAGTTCGTCAATCCGTTCGCGAGATATGGGAGTTTGAAGTTAAGGAATGGTTGAGAAACCATCAAAATTTTCGCAAGTCTGATAGTCGAAACCGATAACTACTATGGCCTAGGGGAAAAATACACATACCATTGTAATCGGCCGAGTTTCTGCTTTCAGATGCAACAGGAATTTCTCGAGTTCGTCAATTCGTTCGCGAGATATGGGAGTTTGAAGTTAAGGAATGGTAGAGAAACCATTAAAATTTTCGCAAGTCTGATACCCGAAACCAATAACTACAAAGGCCGAGGGGAAAAATACAAATACCGTTGTAATCGGGCGAGTTTCTACTTTCAGATGCAATAGGAATTTCTCGATTTTGTCAATCCGTTCGCGAGATATGGGAGTTTGAAGTTAAGGAATGGTTGAGAAACCACAAAAATTTTCGCTGATCTGATACTCGAAACCAATAACTGGAATGGCCTAGGGGAAAAGTACACATACCGTTGAAATCGGGCGTGTTTCTGCTTTCAGATGCAATAGCAGTTTCTCGTGTTCGTCAATCCGTTCGCGAGATATGGGAGTTTGAGGTTAAGGAATGGTTGAGAAACCATCAAAATTTACGCAAGCCTGATACCAGAAACCAATAACTACAAAGGCCTAGCGCAAAAATACGCATACCGTTGTAATCGGGCGAGTTTCTGCTTTCAGATGCATTAGTAATTTCTCGAGTTCGTCAATCCGTTCGCATGATATGGGAGTTTGAAGTTAAGGAATGCTTGAGAAACAATCAAAGTTTTCGCAAGTCTTTTACTCGAAACCAATAACTACTATTGCCTAGGGCAAAAATACACATACCGTTGTAATCGGGCGAGTTTCTACTTTCAGATGCAACAGGAATTTCTCGAGTTCGTCAATCCGTTCGCGAGATATGGGAGTTTGAAATTAAGGAATGGTTGAGAAACCATTAAATTTTAGCAAGTCTGATACTCGAAACGAATAACTACTATGGCCTAGGCAAAAATACACATACCGTTGTAATAGGGCGAGTTTCTACTTTCAGATGCAACAGGAATTTCTCGAGTTCGTCAATCCGTTCGCATGATATGGGAGTTTGAAGTTAAGGAATGCTTGAGAAACCATCGATGTTTTCGCAAGTCTGATACTCGAAACCAATAACTGGAATGGCCAAAGGGGAAAAGTACATACACACTGTTGTAATCGGGCGAGTTTCTACTTTCAGATGCAATAGGAGTTTCTCGAGTTCGTCAATCCGTTCGCGAGATATGGGAGTTTGAAGTTAAGGAATGGTTGAGAAACCAAAATTATCGCAAGTCTGATACTCGAAACCAATAACTGGAATGGCCTAGGGGAAAAGTACACACACCATTGTAATCGGGCGAGTTTCTACTTTCAGATGCAACAGGAATTTCTCGATTTTGTCAATCCGTTCGCGAGATATCGGAGTTTGAAGTTAAGGAATGGTTGAGAAACCACAAAAATTTTCGGTGATCTGATACTCGAAACCAATAACTGGAATGGCCTAGGGGAAAAGTACACATACCGCTGTAATAGGGCGAATTTCTTCTTTCAGATGCAACAGGAATTTCTCGAGTTCGTCAATTCTTTCGCGAGATATGGGAGTTTGAAATTAAGGAATGGTTGACAAACCATCAAAATTTTCGCTGGTCTGATACTCGAAACCAATAACTGGAATTGCCTAGGGGAAAAGTACACACACCATTGTAATCGGTCGAATTTCTACTTTCAGATGCAATAGGAGTTTCTCGAGTTCGTCAATCCGTTCGCGAGATATGGGAGTTTGAAGTTAAGGAATGGTTGAGAAACCATCAAAATTTTCGCAAGTCTGATTCCCGAAACCAATAACTACAAAGGCCTAGGGGAAAAATACACATACCGTTGTAATCGGGCGAGTTTCTACTTTCAGATGCAACAGGAATTTCTCGAGTTCGTCAATCCGTTTGCGAGATATGGGAGTTTGAAGTTAAGGAATGGTTGAGAAACCAAAATTTTCGCAAGTCTGATACTCGAAACCAATAACTGGAATGGCCTAGGGGAAAAGTACACACACCATTGCAATCGGGCGAGTTTCTACTTTCAGATGCAACAGGAATTTCTCGTGTTCGTCAATCTGTTCGCGATATATGGGAGTTTGAAGTTGAGGAATGGATGAGAAACCATCAAAATTTTCGCAAGTCTGATACCCGAAACCAATAACTACAATGGCCTAGGGGAAAAATATACATGGCATTCTAATCGGGCGAGTTTCCGCTTTCAGACGCAAAAGGAATTTCTCGAGTTCGTCAATCCGTTCGGGAGATATGGGAGTTTGAAATTTAGGAATGGTTGAGAAACCATCAAAATTTTCGCAAGTCTGATACTCGAAACGAATAACTACTATGGCCTAGGCAAAAATACACATACCGCTGTAATAGGGCGAGTTTCTACTTTCAGATGCAACAGGAATTTCTCGAGTTCGTCAATCCGTTCGCATGATATGGGAGTTTGAAGTTAAGGAATGCTTGAGAAACCATCAATGTTTTCGCAAGTCTGATACTCGAAACCAATAACTGGAATGGCCAAAGGGGAAAAGTACATACACACTGTTGTAATCGGGCGAGTTTCTACTTTCAGATGCAATAGGAGTTTCTCGAGTTCGTCAATCCGTTCGCGAGATATGGGAGTTTGAAGTTAAGGAATGGTTGAGAAACCAAAATTATCGCAAGTCTGATACTCGAAACCAATAACTGGAATGGCCTAGGGGAAAAGTACACACACCATTGTAATCGGGCGAGTTTCTACTTTCAGATGCAACAGGAATTTCTCGATTTTGTCAATCCGTTCGCGAGATATCGGAGTTTGAAGTTAAGGAATGGTTGAGAAACCACAAAAATTTTCCCTGATCTGATACTCGAAACCAATAACTGGAATGGCCTAGGGGAAAAGTACACATACCGCTGAAATCGGGCGAGTTTCTGCTTTCAGATGCAATAGCAGTTTCTCGTGTTCGTCAATCCGTTCGCGAGATATGGGAGTTTGAGGTTAAGGAATGGTTGAGAAACCATCAAAATTTACGCAATCCTGATACCAGAAACCAATAACTACAAAGGCCTAGCGCAAAAATACGCATACCGTTTTAATCGGGCGAGTTTCTGCTTTCAGATGCAATAGGAATTTCACGGGTTCGCCAATCCGTTCGCGAGATATGGGAGTTTGAAGTTAAGGAATGGTTGAGAAACCATCAAAATTTTCGCTGGTCTGATACTCGAAACCAATAACTGGAATGGCCTAGGAGAAAAGTACACAGACCAATGTAATGGGGCGAGTTTCTACTTTCAGATGCAACAGGAATATCTCGAGTTCGTCGATCCGTTTGCGAGATATGGGAGTTTGAAGTTAAGGAATGGTTGAGAAACCATCAAAATTTTCGCTGGTCTGATACTCGAAACCAATAACTGGAATGGCCTAGGAGAAAAGTACACAGACCAATGTAATGGGGCGAGTTTCTACTTTCAGATGCAACAGGAATATCTCGAGTTCGTCAATCCGTTCGCGAGATATGGGAGTTTGAAGTTAAGGAATGGTTGAGAAACCATCCAAATTTTCGCAAGTCTGATAGTCGAAACCGATAACTACTATGGCCTAGGGGAAAAATACACATACCATTGTAATCGGCCGAGTTTCTGCTTTCAGATGCAACAGGAATTTCTCGAGTTCGTCAATTCGTTCGCGAGATATGGGAGTTTGAAGTTAAGGAATGGTAGAGAAACCATTAAAATTTTCGCAAGTCTGATACCCGAAACCAATAACTACAAAGGCCGAGGGGAAAAATACAAATACCGTTGTAATCGGGCGAGTTTCTACTTTCAGATGCAATAGGAATTTCTCGATTTTGTCAATCCGTTCGCGAGATATGGGAGTTTGAAGTTAAGGAATGGTTGAGAAACCACAAAAATTTTCGCTGATCTGATACTCGAAACCAATAACTGGAATGGCCTAGGGGAAAAGTACACATACCGTTGAAATCGGGCGAGTTTCTGCTTTCAGATGCAATAGCAGTTTCTCGTGTTCGTCAATCCTTTCGCGAGATATGGGAGTTTGAGGTTAAGGAATGGTTGAGAAACCATCAAAATTTACGCAAGCCTGATACCAGAAACCAATAACTACAAAGGCCTAGCGCAAAAATACGCATACCGTTTTAATAGGGCGAGTTTCTACTTTCAGATGCAACAGGAATTTCTCGAGTTCGTCAATCCGTTCGCATGATATGGGAGTTTGAAGTTAAGGAATGCTTGAGAAACCATCGATGTTTTCGCAAGTCTGATACTCGAAACCAATAACTGGAATGGCCAAAGGGGAAAAGTACATACACACTGTTGTAATCGGGCGAGTTTCTACTTTCAGATGCAACAGGAATTTCTCGAGTTCGTCGATCCGTTTGCGAGATATGGGAGTTTGAAGTTAAGGAATGGTTGAGAAACCATCAAAATTTTCGCAAGTCTGATTCCCGAAACCAATAACTACAAAGGCCTAGGGGAAAAATACACATACCGTTGTAATCGGGCGAGTTTCTACTTTCAGATGCAACAGGAATTTCTCGAGTTCGTCAATCCGTTTGCGAGATATGGGAGTTTGAAGTTAAGGAATGGTTGAGAAACCAAAATTTTCGCAAGTCTGATACTCGAAACCAATAACTGGAATGGCCTAGGGGAAAAGTACACACACCATTGCAATCGGGCGAGTTTCTACTTTCAGATGCAACAGGAATTTCTCGTGTTCGTCAATCTGTTCGCGATATATGGGAGTTTGAAGTTGAGGAATGGATGAGAAACCATCAAAATTTTCGCAAGTCTGATACCCGAAAC
Source organism: Ptiloglossa arizonensis (assembly GCF_051014685.1). Taxonomy (NCBI): domain Eukaryota; kingdom Metazoa; phylum Arthropoda; class Insecta; order Hymenoptera; family Colletidae; genus Ptiloglossa; species Ptiloglossa arizonensis. The sequence continues at coordinate 27,724 of NW_027478769.1, read as the reverse complement.
CAATAACTACAATGGCCTAGGGGAAAAATATACATGGCATTCTAATCGGGCGAGTTTCCGCTTTCAGACGCAAAAGGAATTTCTCGAGTTCGTCAATCCGTTCGGGAGATATGGGAGTTTGAAATTTAGGAATGGTTGAGAAACCATCAAAATTTTCGCAAGTCTGATACTCGAAACGAATAACTACTATGGCCTAGGCAAAAATACACATACCGCTGTAATAGGGCGAGTTTCTACTTTCAGATGCAACAGGAATTTCTCGAGTTCGTCAATCCGTTCGCATGATATGGGAGTTTGAAGTTAAGGAATGCTTGAGAAACCATCAATGTTTTCGCAAGTCTGATACTCGAAACCAATAACTGGAATGGCCAAAGGGGAAAAGTACATACACACTGTTGTAATCGGGCGAGTTTCTACTTTCAGATGCAATAGGAGTTTCTCGAGTTCGTCAATCCGTTCGCGAGATATGGGAGTTTGAAGTTAAGGAATGGTTGAGAAACCAAAATTATCGCAAGTCTGATACTCGAAACCAATAACTGGAATGGCCTAGGGGAAAAGTACACACACCATTGTAATCGGGCGAGTTTCTACTTTCAGATGCAACAGGAATTTCTCGATTTTGTCAATCCGTTCGCGAGATATCGGAGTTTGAAGTTAAGGAATGGTTGAGAAACCACAAAAATTTTCGCTGATCTGATACTCGAAACCAATAACTGGAATGGCCTAGGGGAAAAGTACACATACCGCTGAAATCGGGCGAGTTTCTGCTTTCAGATGCAATAGCAGTTTCTCGTGTTCGTCAATCCGTTCGCGAGATATGGGAGTTTGAGGTTAAGGAATGGTTGAGAAACCATCAAAATTTACGCAAGCCTGATACCAGAAACCAATAACTACAAAGGCCTAGCGCAAAAATACGCATACCGTTTTAATCGGGCGAGTTTCTGCTTTCAGATGCAATAGGAATTTCACGGGTTCGCCAATCCGTTCGCGAGATATGGGAGTTTGAAGTTAAGGAATGGTTGAGAAACCATCAAAATTTTCGCTGGTCTGATACTCGAAACCAATAACTGGAATGGCCTAGGAGAAAAGTACACAGACCAATGTAATGGGGCGAGTTTCTACTTTCAGATGCAACAGGAATATCTCGAGTTCGTCGATCCGTTTGCGAGATATGGGAGTTTGAAGTTAAGGAATGGTTGAGAAACCATCAAAATTTTCGCTGGTCTGATACTCGAAACCAATAACTGGAATGGCCTAGGAGAAAAGTACACAGACCAATGTAATGGGGCGAGTTTCTACTTTCAGATGCAACAGGAATATCTCGAGTTCGTCAATCCGTTCGCGAGATATGGGAGTTTGAAGTTAAGGAATGGTTGAGAAACCATCCAAATTTTCGCAAGTCTGATAGTCGAAACCGATAACTACTATGGCCTAGGGGAAAAATACACATACCATTGTAATCGGCCGAGTTTCTGCTTTCAGATGCAACAGGAATTTCTCGAGTTCGTCAATTCGTTCGCGAGATATGGGAGTTTGAAGTTAAGGAATGGTAGAGAAACCATTAAAATTTTCGCAAGTCTGATACCCGAAACCAATAACTACAAAGGCCGAGGGGAAAAATACAAATACCGTTGTAATCGGGCGAGTTTCTACTTTCAGATGCAATAGGAATTTCTCGATTTTGTCAATCCGTTCGCGAGATATGGGAGTTTGAAGTTAAGGAATGGTTGAGAAACCACAAAAATTTTCGCTGATCTGATACTCGAAACCAATAACTGGAATGGCCTAGGGGAAAAGTACACATACCGTTGAAATCGGGCGAGTTTCTGCTTTCAGATGCAATAGCAGTTTCTCGTGTTCGTCAATCCGTTCGCGAAATATGGGAGTTTGAGGTTAAGGAATGGTTGAGAAACCATCAAAATTTACGCAAGCCTGATACCAGAAACCAATAACTACAAAGGCCTAGCGCAAAAATACGCATACCGTTTTAATAGGGCGAGTTTCTACTTTCAGATGCAACAGGAATTTCTCGAGTTCGTCAATCCGTTCGCATGATATGGGAGTTTGAAGTTAAGGAATGCTTGAGAAACCATCGATGTTTTCGCAAGTCTGATACTCGAAACCAATAACTGGAATGGCCAAAGGGGAAAAGTACATACACACTGTTGTAATCGGGCGAGTTTCTACTTTCAGATGCAACAGGAATTTCTCGAGTTCGTCGATCCGTTTGCGAGATATGGGAGTTTGAAGTTAAGGAATGGTTGAGAAACCATCAAAATTTTCGCTGGTCTGATACTCGAAACCAATAACTGGAATGGCCTAGGAGAAAAGTACACAGACCAATGTAATGGGGCGAGTTTCTACTTTCAGATGCAACAGGAATATCTCGAGTTCGTCAATCCGTTCGCGAGATATGGGAGTTTGAAGTTAAGGAATGGTTGAGAAACCATCAAAATTTTCGCAAGTCTGATAGTCGAAACCGATAACTACTATGGCCTAGGGGAAAAATACACATACCATTGTAATCGGCCGAGTTTCTGCTTTCAGATGCAACAGGAATTTCTCGAGTTCGTCAATTCGTTCGCGAGATATGGGAGTTTGAAGTTAAGGAATGGTAGAGAAACCATTAAAATTTTCGCAAGTCTGATACCCGAAACCAATAACTACAAAGGCCGAGGGGAAAAATACAAATACCGTTGTAATCGGGCGAGTTTCTACTTTCAGATGCAATAGGAATTTCTCGATTTTGTCAATCCGTTCGCGAGATATGGGAGTTTGAAGTTAAGGAATGGTTGAGAAACCACAAAAATTTTCGCTGATCTGATACTCGAAACCAATAACTGGAATGGCCTAGGGGAAAAGTACACATACCGTTGAAATCGGGCGAGTTTCTGCTTTCAGATGCAATAGCAGTTTCTCGTGTTCGTCAATCCGTTCGCGAGATATGGGAGTTTGAGGTTAAGGAATGGTTGAGAAACCATCAAAATTTACGCAAGCCTGATACCAGAAACCAATAACTACAAAGGCCTAGCGCAAAAATACGCATACCGTTGTAATCGGGCGAGTTTCTGCTTTCAGATGCATTAGTAATTTCTCGAGTTCGTCAATCCGTTCGCATGATATGGGAGTTTGAAGTTAAGGAATGCTTGAGAAACAATCAAAGTTTTCGCAAGTCTTTTACTCGAAACCAATAACTACTATTGCCTAGGGCAAAAATACACATACCGTTGTAATCGGGCGAGTTTCTACTTTCAGATGCAACAGGAATTTCTCGAGTTCGTCAATCCGTTCGCGAGATATGGGAGTTTGAAATTAAGGAATGGTTGAGAAACCATTAAATTTTAGCAAGTCTGATACTCGAAACGAATAACTACTATGGCCTAGGCAAAAATACACATACCGCTGTAATAGGGCGAGTTTCTACTTTCAGATGCAACAGGAATTTCTCGAGTTCGTCAATCCGTTCGCATGATATGGGAGTTTGAAGTTAAGGAATGCTTGAGAAACCATCGATGTTTTCGCAAGTCTGATACTCGAAACCAATAACTGGAATGGCCAAAGGGGAAAAGTACATACACACTGTTGTAATCGGGCGAGTTTCTACTTTCAGATGCAATAGGAGTTTCTCGAGTTCGTCAATCCGTTCGCGAGATATGGGAGTTTGAAGTTAAGGAATGGTTGAGAAACCAAAATTATCGCAAGTCTGATACTCGAAACCAATAACTGGAATGGCCTAGGGGAAAAGTACACACACCATTGTAATCGGGCGAGTTTCTACTTTCAGATGCAACAGGAATTTCTCGATTTTGTCAATCCGTTCGCGAGATATCGGAGTTTGAAGTTAAGGAATGGTTGAGAAACCACAAAAATTTTCGGTGATCTGATACTCAAAACCAATAACTGGAATGGCCTAGGGGAAAAGTACACATACCGCTGTAATAGGGCGAATTTCTTCTTTCAGATGCAACAGGAATTTCTCGAGTTCGTCAATCCGTTTGCGAGATATGGGAGTTTGAAGTTAAGGAATGGTTGAGAAACCATCAAAATTTACGCAAGCCTGATACCAGAAACCAATAACTACAAAGGCCTAGCGCAAAAATACGCATACCGTTGTAATCGGGCGAGTTTCTGCTTTCAGATGCATTAGTAATTTCTCGAGTTCGTCAATCCGTTCGCATGATATGGGAGTTTGAAGTTAAGGAATGCTTGAGAAACAATCAAAGTTTTCGCAAGTCTTTTACTCGAAACCAATAACTACTATTGCCTAGGGCAAAAATACACATACCGTTGTAATCGGGCGAGTTTCTACTTTCAGATGCAACAGGAATTTCTCGAGTTCGTCAATTCTTTCGCGAGATATGGGAGTTTGAAATTAAGGAATGGTTGACAAACCATCAAAATTTTCGCTGGTCTGATACTCGAAACCAATAACTGGAATTGCCTAGGGGAAAAGTACACACACCATTGTAATCGGTCGAATTTCTACTTTCAGATGCAATAGGAGTTTCTCGAGTTCGTCAATCCGTTCGCGAGATATGGGAGTTTGAAGTTAAGGAATGGTTGAGAAACCATCAAAATTTTCGCAAGTCTGATTCCCGAAACCAATAACTACAAAGGCCTAGGGGAAAAATACACATACCGTTGTAATCGGGCGAGTTTCTACTTTCAGATGCAACAGGAATTTCTCGAGTTCGTCAATCCGTTTGCGAGATATGGGAGTTTGAAGTTAAGGAATGGTTGAGAAACCAAAATTTTCGCAAGTCTGATACTCGAAACCAATAACTGGAATGGCCTAGGGGAAAAGTACACACACCATTGCAATCGGGCGAGTTTCTACTTTCAGATGCAACAGGAATTTCTCGTGTTCGTCAATCTGTTCGCGATATATGGGAGTTTGAAGTTGAGGAATGGATGAGAAACCATCAAAATTTTCGCAAGTCTGATACCCGAAACCAATAACTACAATGGCCTAGGGGAAAAATATACATGGCATTCTAATCGGGCGAGTTTCCGCTTTCAGACGCAAAAGGAATTTCTCGAGTTCGTCAATCCGTTCGGGAGATATGGGAGTTTGAAATTTAGGAATGGTTGAGAAACCATCAAAATTTTCGCAAGTCTGATACTCGAAACGAATAACTACTATGGCCTAGGCAAAAATACACATACCGCTGTAATAGGGCGAGTTTCTACTTTCAGATGCAACAGGAATTTCTCGAGTTCGTCAATCCGTTCGCATGATATGGGAGTTTGAAGTTAAGGAATGCTTGAGAAACCATCAATGTTTTCGCAAGTCTGATACTCGAAACCAATAACTGGAATGGCCAAAGGGGAAAAGTACATACACACTGTTGTAATCGGGCGAGTTTCTACTTTCAGATGCAATAGGAGTTTCTCGAGTTCGTCAATCCGTTCGCGAGATATGGGAGTTTGAAGTTAAGGAATGGTTGAGAAACCAAAATTATCGCAAGTCTGATACTCGAAACCAATAACTGGAATGGCCTAGGGGAAAAGTACACACACCATTGTAATCGGGCGAGTTTCTACTTTCAGATGCAACAGGAATTTCTCGATTTTGTCAATCCGTTCGCGAGATATCGGAGTTTGAAGTTAAGGAATGGTTGAGAAACCACAAAAATTTTCGCTGATCTGATACTCGAAACCAATAACTGGAATGGCCTAGGGGAAAAGTACACATACCGTTGAAATCGGGCGAGTTTCTGCTTTCAGATGCAATAGCAGTTTCTCGAGTTCGTCAATCCGTTCGCGAGATATGGGAGTTTGAGGTTAAGGAATGGTTGAGAAACCATCAAAATTTACGCAAGCCTGATACCAGAAACCAATAACTACAAAGGCCTAGCGCAAAAATACGCATACCGTTTTAATCGGGCGAGTTTCTGCTTTCAGATGCAATAGGAATTTCACGGGTTCGCCAATCCGTTCGCGAGATATGGGAGTTTGAAGTTAAGGAATGGTTGAGAAACCATCAAAATTTTCGCAAGTCTGAGTCCCGAAACCAATAACTACAAAGGCCTAGGGTAAAAATACATATACCGTTGTAATCGGGCGAGTTTCTACTTTCAGATGCAACAGGAATTTCTCGAGTTCGTCGATCCGTTTGCGAGATATGGGAGTTTGAAGTTAAGGAATGGTTGAGAAACCATCAAAATTTTCGCTGGTCTGATACTCGAAACCAATAACTGGAATGGCCTAGGAGAAAAGTACACAGACCAATGTAATGGGGCGAGTTTCTACTTTCAGATGCAACAGGAATATCTCGAGTTCGTCAATCCGTTCGCGAGATATGGGAGTTTGAAGTTAAGGAATGGTTGAGAAACCATCAAAATTTTCGCAAGTCTGATAGTCGAAACCGATAACTACTATGGCCTAGGGGAAAAATACACATACCATTGTAATCGGCCGAGTTTCTGCTTTCAGATGCAACAGGAATTTCTCGAGTTCGTCAATTCGTTCGCGAGATATGGGAGTTTGAAGTTAAGGAATGGTAGAGAAACCATTAAAATTTTCGCAAGTCTGATACCCGAAACCAATAACTACAAAGGCCGAGGGGAAAAATACAAATACCGTTGTAATCGGGCGAGTTTCTACTTTCAGATGCAATAGGAATTTCTCGATTTTGTCAATCCGTTCGCGAGATATGGGAGTTTGAAGTTAAGGAATGGTTGAGAAACCACAAAAATTTTCGCTGATCTGATACTCGAAACCAATAACTGGAATGGCCTAGGGGAAAAGTACACATACCGTTGAAATCGGGCGAGCTTCTGCTTTCAGATGCAATAGCAGTTTCTCGTGTTCGTCAATCCGTTCGCGAGATATGGGAGTTTGAGGTTAAGGAATGGTTGAGAAACCATCAAAATTTACGCAAGCCTGATACCAGAAACCAATAACTACAAAGGCCTAGCGCAAAAATACGAATACCGTTTTAATCGGGCGAGTTTCTGCTTTCAGATGCAATAGGAATTTCACGGGTTCGCCAATCCGTTCGCGAGATATGGGAGTTTGAAGTTAAGGAATGGTTGAGAAACCATCAAAATTTTCGCAAGTCTGAGTCCCGAAACCAATAACTACACAGGCCTAGGGTAAAAATACATATACCGTTGTAATCGGGCGAGTTTCTACTTTCAGATGCAACAGGAATTTCTCGAGTTCGTCGATCCGTTTGCGAGATATGGGAGTTTGAAGTTAAGGAATGGTTGAGAAACCATCAAAATTTTCGCTGGTCTGATACTCGAAACCAATAACTGGAATGGCCTAGGAGAAAAGTACACAGACCAATGTAATGGGGCGAGTTTCTACTTTCAGATGCAACAGGAATATCTCGAGTTCGTCAATCCGTTCGCGAGATATGGGAGTTTGAAGTTAAGGAATGGTTGAGAAACCATCAAAATTTTCGCAAGTCTGATAGTCGAAACCGATAACTACTATGGCCTAGGGGAAAAATACACATACCATTGTAATCGGCCGAGTTTCTGCTTTCAGATGCAACAGGAATTTCTCGAGTTCGTCAATTCGTTCGCGAGATATGGGAGTTTGAAGTTAAGGAATGGTTGAGAAACCACAAAAATTTTCACTGATCTGATACTCGAAACCAATAACTGGAATGGCCTAGGGGAAAAGTACACATACCGTTGAAATCGGGCGAGTTTCTGCTTTCAGATGCAATAGCAGTTTCTCGTGTTCGTCAATCCGTTCGCGAGATATGGGAGTTTGAGGTTAAGGAATGGTTGAGAAACCATCAAAATTTACGCAAGCCTGATACCAGAAACCAATAACTACAAAGGCCTAGCGCAAAAATACGCATACCGTTGTAATCGGGGGTGTTTCTGCTTTCAGATGCATTAGTAATTTCTCGAGTTCGTCAATCCGTTCGCATGATATGGGAGTTTGAAGTTAAGGAATGCTTGAGAAACAATCAAAGTTTTCGCAAGTCTTTTACTCGAAACCAATAACTACTATTGCCTAGGGCAAAAATACACATACCGTTGTAATCGGGCGAGTTTCTACTTTCAGATGCAACAGGAATTTCTCGAGTTCGTCAATCCGTTCGGGAGATATGGGAGTTTGAAATTAAGGAATGGTTGAGAAACCATTAAATTTTAGCAAGTCTGATACTCGAAACGAATAACTACTATGGCCTAGGCAAAAATACACATACCGCTGTAATAGGGCGAGTTTCTACTTTCAGATGCAACAGGAATTTCTCGAGTTCGTCAATCCGTTCGCATGATATGGGAGTTTGAAGTTAAGGAATGCTTGAGAAACCATCAATGTTTTCGCAAGTCTGATACTCGAAACCAATAACTGGAATGGCCAAAGGGGAAAAGTCCATACACACTGTTGTAATCGGGCGAGTTTCTACTTTCAGATGCAATAGGAGTTTCTCGAGTTCGTCAATCCGTTCGCGAGATATGGGAGTTTGAAGTTAAGGAATGGTTGAGAAACCAAAATTATCGCAAGTCTGATACTCGAAACCAATAACTGGAATGGCCTAGGGGAAAAGTACACACACCATTGTAATCGGGCGAGTTTCTACTTTCAGATGCAACAGGAATTTCTCGATTTTGTCAATCCGTTCGCGAGATATCGGAGTTTGAAGTTAAGGAATTGTTGAGAAACCACAAAAATTTTCGGTGATCTGATACTCGAAACCAATAACTGGAATGGCCTAGGGGAAAAGTACACATACCGCTGTAATAGGGCGAATTTCTTCTTTCAGATGCAACAGGAATTTCTCGAGTTCGTCAATTCTTTCGCGAGATATGGGAGTTTGAAATTAAGGAATGGTTGACAAACAATCAAAATTTTCGCTGGTCTGATACTCGAAATCAATAACTGGAATTGCCTAGGGGAAAAGTACACACACCACTGTAATCGGTCGAATTTCTACTTTCAGATGCAATAGGAGTTTCTCGAGTTCGTCAATCCGTTCGCGAGATATGGGAGTTTGAAGTTAAGGAATGGTTGAGAAACCATCAAAATTTTCGCAAGTCTGATTCCCGAAACCAATAACTACAAAGGCCTAGGGGAAAAATACACATACCGTTGTAATCGGGCGAGTTTCTACTTTCAGATGCAACAGGAATTTCTCGAGTTCGTCAATCCGTTTGCGAGATATGGGAGTTTGAAGTTAAGGAATGGTTGAGAAACCAAAATTTTCGCAAGTCTGATACTCGAAACCAATAACTGGAATGGCCTAGGGGAAAAGTACACACACCATTGCAATCGGGCGAGTTTCTACTTTCAGATGCAACAGGAATTTCTCGTGTTCGTCAATCTGTTCGCGATATATGGGAGTTTGAAGTTGAGGAATGGATGAGAAACCATCAAAATTTTCGCAAGTCTGATACCCGAAACCAATAACTACAATGGCCTAGGGGAAAAATGTACATGGCATTCTAATCGGGCGAGTTTCCGCTTTCAGACGCAAAAGGAATTTCTCGAGTTCGTCAATCCGTTCGGGAGATATGGGAGTTTGAAATTTAGGAATGGTTGAGAAACCATCAAAATTTTCGCAAGTCTGATACTCGAAACCAGTAACTACTATGGCCTAGGGCAAAAATACACATACCGTTGTAATCGGGCGAGTTTCTACTTTCAGGAGCAATAGGAATTTCTCGAGTTCGTCAATCCGTTCGCGATAAATGGGAGTTTGAAGTTAAGGAATGGTTGAGAAACCATCAAAAAGTTCGCTGTTCTGATACTCGAGACCAATAACTGGAATGGCCTAGGGGAAAAGTACACACACCACTGCAATCGGGCGAGTTTCTACTTTCAGATGCAACAGGAATTTCTCGAGTTCGTCAATCCGTTAGCGAGATATGGAAGTTTGAAGTGAAGGAATTGTTGAGAAACCATCAAAATTTTAGCAAGTCTGATACTCGAAACCAATAACTACAAAGGCCTAGGGGAAAAGTACACACACCACTGTAATCGGGCGAGTTTCTACTTTCAGATGCAACAGGAATTTCTCGTGTTCGTCAATCTGTTCGCGATATATGGGAGTTTGAAGTAAAGGAATGGTTTAGAAACCATCAAAATTTTAGCAAGTCTGATACTCGAAATCAATAACTAAAATTGCCTAGGGGAAAAATACACGCAGCATTGCAATCGGGCGAGTTTCTGCTTTCAGATGCAACAGGAATTTCTCGAGTTCGTCAATCCGTTCGCGAGATATGGGGGTTTGAATTTAAGGAATGGTTGAGAAACCATGAAAATTTTCGCTGGTCTGATACTCGAAACCAATAACTGGAATCGTCTAGGGGAAAAGTACTCACACCATTGCAATCGGGCGAGCTTCTACTTTCAGATGCAACAGGAATTTCTCGAGTTCGTCAATCCGTTCGCGAGATATGGGAGTTTGAAGTTAAGGAATGGTGGAGAAACCATCAAAATTTTCGCAATTCTGATGCTGGAAACGAATAACTGGAATGGCCTAGGGGAGAGATACACACACCATTGTAATCGGGCGAGTTTCTACTTTAAGATGCAGCAGGAATTTCTCAGGTTGGTCAATCCGTTTGCGAGATATGGTAGTTTGAAGTTAAGGAATGGGTGAGGATCCATCAAAATTTTCGCTGTTCTGATACTCGAAACCAATAACTGGAATGGCCTAGGGGAAAAGTATACACACCATTGTAATCGGGCGAGTTTCTACTTTCAGATGCAGCAGGAATTTCCCGAGTTCGTCAATCCGTTTGCGAGGTATGGGAGTTTGAAGTTAAGGAATGGTTGAGAAACCATCAAAGTTTTCGCAAGTCTGATACTCGAAACCAATAACTAAAAAGGCCGAGGGGAAAAATACACATACCGTTGTAATCGGGAGAGCTTCTACTTTCAGATGCAACAGAAATTTTTCGGATTCTTCAATCCGTTCGCGAAATATCGGATTTTGGACTTAAGAGATGGTTGAGAAGCATCATAATTTTCGCAATTCTGATGCTAGAATCGAATAACTTTAATGGCCGGGGGGAAAAGTGCGCACACCATTGTAATCGGGCGAGTTTCTACTTTCAGATGCAACAGGAATTTCTCGAGTTCGTCAATCCGTTAGCGAGATATGGAAGTTTGAAGTGAAGGAATTGTTAAGAAACCATCAAAATTTTAGCAAGTCTGATACTCGAAACCAATAACTACAAAGGCCTAAGGGAAGAGTACACACACCAATGTAATCGGGCGAGTTTCTACTTTCAGAAGCAACAGGAATTTCTCGTGTTCGTCAATCTGTTCGCGATATATGGGAGTTTGAAGTTAAGGAATGGTTGAGAAACCATCACAATTTTGGCAAGTCTGATACTCGAAACCAATAATTACAAAGGCCTAGGGGAAGAGTACACACACCAATGTAATCGGGCGAGTTTCTACTTTCAGATGCAACAGGAATTTCTCGTGTTCGTCAATCTGTTCGCGATATATGGGAGTTTGAAGTTGAGGAATGGATGAGAAACCATCAAAATTTTCGCAAGTCTGATACTCGAAACCAATAACTACAATGGCCTAGGGGAAAAATACACATGGCATTCTAATCGGGCGAGTTTCTGCTTTCAGACGCAAAAGGAATTTCTCGAGTTCGTCAATCCGTTCGGGAGATATGGGAGTTTGAAATTTAGGAATGGTTGAGAAACCATCAAAATTTTCGCAAGTCTGATACTCGAAACCAGTAACTACTATGGCCTGGGGCAAAAATACACATACCGTTGTAATCGGGCGAGTTTCTACTTTCAGGAGCAATAGGAATTTCTCGAGTTCGTCAATCCGTTCGCGATAAATGGGAGTTTGAAGTTAAGGAATGGATGAGAAACCATCAAAAAGTTCGCTGTTCTGATACTCGAGACCAATAACTGGAATGGCCTAGGGGAAAAGTACACACACCACTGCAATCGGGCGAGTTTCTACTTTCAGATGCAACAGGAATTTCTCGAGTTCGTCAATCCGTTAGCGAGATATGGAAGTTTGAAGTGAAGGAATTGTTGAGAAACCATCAAAATTTTAGCAAGTCTGATACTCGAAACCAATAACTACAAAGGCCTAGGGGAAAAGTACACACACCACTGTAATCGGGCGAGTTTCTACTTTCAGATGCAACAGGAATTTCTCGTGTTCGTCAATCTGTTCGCGATATATGGGAGTTTGAAGTAAAGGAATGGTTGAGAAACCATCAAAATTTTAGCAAGTCTGATACTCGAAATCATTAACTAAAATTGCCTAGGGGAAAAATACACGCAGCATTGCAATCGGGCGAGTTTCTGCTTTCAGGTGCAACAGGAATTTCTCGAGTTCGTCAATCCGTTCGCGAGATATGGGGGTTTGAATTTAAGGAATGGTTGAGAAACCATGAAAATTTTCGCTGGTCTGATACTCGAAACCAATAACTGGAATGGTCTAGGGGAAAAGTACTCACACCATTGCAATCGGGCGAGCTTCTACTTTCAGATGCAACGGGAATTTCTCGAGTTCGTCAATCCGTTCGCGAGATATGGGAGTTTGAAGTTAAGGAATGGTGGAGAAACCATCAAAATTTTCGCAATTCTGATGCTAGAATCGAATAACTTTAATGGCCGGGGGGAAAAGTACACACACCATTGTAATCGGGCGAGTTTCTACTTTCATATGCAACAGGAATTTCTCGAGTTCGTCAATCTGTTCGCGAGATATGGGAGTTTGAAGTTAAGTAATGGTTGAGAAACCATCAAAATGTTCGCAAGTCTGATACTCGAAACCAATTACTGGAATGGCCTAGGGGAAAAATACATACAGCATTGTAATCGGGCGAGTTTCTGCTTTCAGATGCAACAGGAATTTCTCGAGTTCGTCAATCCGTTCGCAAGGTATGGGACTTTGAAATTGAGGAATGGTTGAGAAACCATCAAAATTTTAGCAAGTCTGATACTCCAAACCAATAACCACAAAGGACTAGCGGAAAAGTACGCACACCATTGTAATCGGGCTGGTTTCTACTTTTAGATGCAACAGGAATTTCTCGAGTTCGTCAATCCGTTAGCGAGATATGGAAGTTTGAAGTGAAGGAATTGTTGAGCAACCATCAAAATTTTAGCAAGTCTGATACTCGAATCCAATAACTACAAAGGCCTAGGGGAAAAGTACACACACCATTGTAGTCCGGCGAGTCTCCACTTTCAGATGCAACAGGAATTTCTCAGGTTCGGCAATCCGTTTGCGAGATATGGGAGTTTGAAGTTAAGGAATGGTTGAGAAACCATAAAAATTTTCGCTGTTCTGATACTCGAAACCAGTAACTGGAATGGCTTAGGGGAAAAGTACAAACACCATTGTAATCGGGCTAGTTTCTACTTTTAGATGAAACAGGAATTTCTCGAGTTCGTCAATCCGTTCGCGAGATATTTGGAGTTTGAAGTTACGGAATGGTTGAGAAACCATCAAAATTTTCGCATGTCTGATACTCGAAACCAATAACTACAAAGGCCGTGGGGAAAAATACACATACCGTTGTAATCGGGAGAGTTTCTACTTTCAGATGCAACAGAAATTTATCGGATTCGTCAATCCGTTCGCGAAATATCGGAGTTTGGAGTTAAGAGATGGTTGAGAAACCATCAAAATTTTGGCAAGTCTGATACTCGAAACCAATAACTACTATGGCCTAGGGCAAAAATACACATACCATTTTCATCGGGCGGGTTTCTGCATTCAGATGCAACAGGAATTTCTCGAGTTCGACAATCCGTTCCCGAGATATGGGAGTTTGAAGTTAAGGAATGGCTGAGAAGCCATCAAAATTTTGGCAAGTCTGATACTCGAAAACAATAACTTGAATGGCATAGGGGAAAAGTTCACACACCATTGTAATCGGGCGTGCTTCTACTTTCAGATGCAACAGGAATTTCTCGATTTCGTCAATCCGTTCGCGAGATGTGGGAGTTTGAAGTTAAGGAATGGTTAAGAAACCATAAAAATTTTCGCTGTTCTGATACTTGGAACCAATACCTGGAATGGCTTAGTGGAAAAGTACACACACCATTGTAATCGGGCTGGTTTCTACTTTTAGATGCAACAGGAATTTCTCGAGTTCGTCAATCCGTTAGCGAGATATGGAAGTTTGAAGTGAAGGAATTGTTGAGCAACCATCAAAATTTTAGCAAGTCTGATACTCGAATCCAATAACTACAAAGGCCTAGGGGAAAAGTACACACACCATTGTAGTCCGGCGAGTCTCCACTTTCAGATGCAACAGGAATTTCTCAGGTTCGGCAATCCGTTTGCGAGATATGGGAGTTTGAAGTTAAGGAATGGTTGAGAAACCATAAATATTTTCGCTGTTCTGATACTCGAAACCAGTAACTGGAATGGCTTAGGGGAAAAGTACAAACACCATTGTAATCGGGCTAGTTTCTACTTTTAGATGAAACAGGAATTTCTCGAGTTCGTCAATCCGTTCGCGAGATATTTGGAGTTTGAAGTTACGGAATGGTTGAGAAACCATCAAAATTTTCGCATGTCTGATACTCGAAACCAATAACTACAAAGGCCGTGGGGAAAAATACACATACCGTTGTAATCGGGAGAGTTTCTACTTTCAGATGCAACAGAAATTTATCGGATTCGTCAATCCGTTCGCGAAATATCGGAGTTTGGAGTTAAGAGATGGTTGAGAAACCATCAAAATTTTGACAAGTCTCATACTCGAAACCAATAACTACTATGGCCTAGGGCAAAAATACACATACCATTTTCATCGGGCGGGTTTCTGCATTCAGATGCAACAGGAATTTCTCGAGTTCGACAATCCGTTCCCGAGATATGGGAGTTTGAAGTTAAGGAATGGCTGAGAAGCCATCAAAATTTTGGCAAGTCTGATACTCGAAAACAATAACTTGAATGGCATAGGGGAAAAGTTCACACACCATTGTAATCGGGCGTGCTTCTACTTTCAGATGCAACAGGAATTTCTCGAGTTCGTCAATCCGTTCGCGAGATATGGGAGTTTGAAGTTAAGGAATGGATGAGAAACCATCAAAATTTTGGCAAGTCTGATACTCGAAACCAATAACTACTATGGCCTAGGGCAAAAATACACATACCATTGTCATCGGGCGGTTTTTCTGCATTCAGATGCAACAGGAATTTCTCGAGTTCGACAATCCGTTCCCGAGATATGGGAGTTTGAAATTAAGGAATGGTTGAGAAACCATCAAAATTTAGCAAGTCTGATACTCGAAACAAATGACTACAAAGGCCGTGGGGAAAAGTACACACACCATTGTAATCGGGCGAGTTTCTACTTTCAGATGCAACAGGAATTTCTCAGGTTCGTCAATGCGTTCGCGAGATATGGGAGTTTGAAGTTAAGGAATGGTTGAGAAACCATCAAAATTTTCGCTGTTCTGATACTCGAAACCAATAACTGGAATGGCCTGGGGGAAAAGTACACACAGCATTGTAATCGGGCGAGTTTCTACTTTCAATGCAACAGGAAATTCTCGAGTTCGTCAATCCGTTCGCGAGATATGGGAGTTTGAAGTTAAGGAATGGTTGAGAAACCATCGTAATTTTCGCAAGTCTGATACTCGAAACCAATAACTACAAAGGCCTAGGGGAAAAGTACACACACCATTGTAATCCGGCGAGTCTCTACTTTCAAATGCAACAGGAATTTCTCAGGTTCGTCAATCCGTTCGCGAGATATGGTAGTTTGAAGTTAAGGAATGGTTGAGAAACCATCAAGATTTTCGCAAGTCTGATACTAGAAACCAATAACTGAAATAGCCGAGGAGAAAAGTACACACACCATTGTAATGGGGCAAGTTTCTACTTTCAGATGCAACAGGAATATCTCGAGATCGTCAATCCGTTCGCGAGATATGGGAGTTTGAAGTTAAGGAATGATTGAGAATCCATCAAAATTTTCGCATGTCTGATACTCGAAACCAATAACTACTATGGCCTAGGGGAAAAGTACACACACCGTTGAAATCGGGCGAGTTTCTACTTTCAGATGCAACAGGAATTTCTCGAGTTCGTCAATCCGTTCGCAAGATATGGGAGTTTGAAGTTAAGGAATGGTTGAGAAACCATCAATATGTTCGCTGGTCAGATACTCGAAACCAATAACTGGAATGGCCTAGGAGAAAAGTACACACACCATTAGAATGGGGCGAGTTTCTGGTTTCAGATGTAACAGGAATATCTCGAGTTGGTCAATCCGTTCGCGAGATATGGGAGGTTGAAGTTAAGGAATGGTTGAGAAACCATCAAAATTTTCGCAAGTCTGATACTCGAAACCAATAACTACAAAGGCCTAGGGGAAAAATACACATACCTTTGTAATCGGGCGAGTTTCTACTTTCAGATGCAACAGGAATTTCTCGAGCACGTCAATCCGTTCGCGAGATATGGGAGTTTGAAGTTAAGGAATGGTTGAGAAACCATCAAAATTTCGCAAGTTTGATACTCGAAACCAATAACTACAATGGCCTATGGCAAAAATACACATACCGTTGGTAATCGGGCGAGGTTTCTGCTCTCAGATGCAATAGGAAATTCTCGAGTTCGTTAATGCGTTCGCGAGATATGGAAGTTTGAAGTTAAGGAATGGTTGAGAAAACCATCAATATTTCCGCAAGTCTGTTACTCGAAACCAATAACTGGAATGGCCTAGGGGAAAAGTACACAAACCGTTCTAACCGGGCGAGTTTCTGCTTTCAGATGCAATAGGAATTTCTCGAGTTCGTCAATCCGTTCGCGTGATATGGGAGTTTGAAGTTAAGGAATGGTTGAGAACCCATCAATATTTCCGCAAGACTGTTACTCGAAACCAATAACTGGAATGGCCTAGGGGAAAAGTACAAACACCGTTGTAATGGGGCGAGTTTCTACTTTCAGATGCAACAGGAATTTCTCGAGTTCGTCATTCCGATCGCGAGATATGGGTGTTTGAAGGTAAGGAATGGTTGAGAATACATCAAAAATTTCGCTAGTCTGACACTCGAAACCAATAACTGGAATGGCTTAGGGCAAATATACACATACCTTTGTAATCGGGCGAGTTTCTACTTTCAGATGCAACAGGCATTTCTCGAGTTCGTCAATCCGATCGCGATATATGGGAGTTTGAAGTTAAGGAATGGTTGAGAAACCATCAAAATATTCGCAAGTTTGATACTCGAAACCAATAACTACAATGGCCTAGGGCAAAAATACAAATACCGTTGTAATCGGGCGAGTTTCTGCTTTCAGATGCAATAGGAAATTCTCGAGTTCGTGAATCCGTTCGCGAGATATGGGAGTTTGAAGTTAAGGAATGGTTGAGAAACCATCAAAATTTTCGCAAGTCTGTTACTCGAAACCAATAACAGGAATGGCCTAGGGGAAAAGTACACACACCATTGTAATCGGGCGAGCTTCTACTTTCAGATGCAACAGGAATTTCTCGAGTTCGTCATTCCGTTCGCGAGATATGGGTGTATGAAGGTAAGGAATTGATGAGAAACCATCAAAATTTTTGCTGGTCTGATACTCGAAACCAATAACTGGAATGGCCTAGGGCAAAAATACACATACCTTTGTAATCGGGCGAGTTTCTACTTTCAGATGCAACAGGAATTTCTCGAGTTCGTCAATCCGTTCGCGAGATATGGGAGTTTGAAGTTAAGGAATGGTTGAGAAACAATCAAAATTTTCGCAAGTCTGTAACTCGAAACCTATAACTACAATGGCCTATGGCAAAAATACACATACCGTTGTAATCGGGCGAGTTTCTGCTTTCAGATGCAATAGGAAATTCTCGAGTTCGTCAATGCGTTCGCGAGATATGGAAGTTTGAAGTTAAGGAATGGTTGAGAAACCATCAATATTTCCGCAAGTCTGTTACTCGAAACCAATAACTGGAATGGCCTAGGGGAAAAGTACACACACCGTTCTAACCGGGCGAGTTTCTGCTTTCAGATGCAATAGGAATTTCTCGAGTTCGTCAATCCGTTCGCGTGATATGGGAGTTTGAAGTTAAGGAATGGTTGAGAACCCATCAATATTTCCGCAAGACTGTTACTCGAAACCAATAACTGGAATGGCCTAGGGGAAAAGTACACACACCGTTGTAATGGGGCGTGCTTCTACTTTCAGATGCAACAGGAATTTCTCGTGTTCGTCAATCCGTTCGCCAGATATGGGAGTTTGAAGTTAAGGAATGGTTGAGCAACCATCAAAAATTTCGCAAGTCTGATTCCCGAAACCAATAACTACAAAGGCCTAGGGGAAAAATACACATACCTTTGTAATCGGGTGAGTTTCAACTTTCAGATGCAACAGGAATTTCTCGAGTTCGTCAATCCGTTCGCGTGATATGGGAGTTTGAATTTAAGGAATGGTTGAGAACCCATCAATATGTTCGCTGGTCAGATACTCGAAACCAATAACTGGAATGGCCTAGGAGAAAAGTATACACACCATCATAATGGGGCGAGTTTCTACTTTCAGATGTAACAGGAATATCTCGAGTTCGTTAATCCGTTCGCGAGATATGGGAGTATGAAGTTAAGGAATGGTTGAGAAACCATCAAAATTTTCGCAAGTCTGATACTAGAAACCAATAACTGGAATGGCCGAGGAGAAAAGTACACACACCATTGTAATGGGGCGAGTTTCTACTTTCAGATGCAACAGGAATATCTCGAGATCGTCAATCCGTTCGCGAGATATGGGAGTTTGAAGTTAAGGAATGATTGAGAATCCATCAAAATTTTCGCATGTCTGATACTCGAAACCAATAACTACTATGGCCTAGGGGAAAAGTACACACACCGTTGAAATCGGGCGAGTTTCTACTTTCAGATGCAACAGGAATTTCTCGAGTTCGTCAATCCGTTCGCAAGATATGGGAGTTTGAAGTTAAGGAATGGTTGAGAAACCATCAATATGTTCGCTGGTCAGATACTCGAAACCAATAACTGGAATGGCCTAGGAGAAAAGTACACACACCATTATAATGGGGCGAGTTTCTGGTTTCAGATGTAACAGGAATATCTCGAGTTGGTCAATCCGTTCGCGAGATATGGGAGTTTGAAGTTAAGGAATGGTTGAGAAACCATCAAAATTTTCGCAAGTCTGATACTCGAAACCAATAACTGGAATGGCCGAGGAGAAAAGTACACACACCATTGTAATGGGGCGAGTTTCTACTTTCAGATGCAACAGGAATATCTCGAGTTCGTCAATCCGTTCGCGAGATATGGGAGTTTGAAGTTAAGGAATGGTTGAGAAACCATCAAAATTTTCGCAAGTCTGATACTCGAAACCAATAACTGGAATGGCCGAGGAGAAAAGTACACTCACCATTGTAATGGGGCGAGTTTCTACTTTCAGATGCAACAGGAATATCTAGTGTTCGTCAATCCGTTCGCGAGATATGGGAGTTTGAAGTTAAGGAATGGTTGAGAAACCATCAAAATTTTCGCAAGTCTGATACTCGAAACCAATAACTGGAATGGCCGAGGAGAAAAGTACACGCACCATTGTAATGGGGCGAGTTCCTACTTGCAGATGCAACAGGAATATCTCGAGTTCGTCAATCCGTTCGCGAGATATGGGAGTTTGAAGTTAAGGAATGGTTGAGAATCCATCAAAATTTTCGCATGTCTGATACTCGAAACCAATAACTACTATGGCCTAGGGGAGAAGTACACACACCGTTGAAATCGGGCGAGTTTCTACTTTCAGATGCAACAGGAATTTCTCGAGTTCGTCAATCCGTTCGCAAGATATGGGAGTTTGAAGTTAAGGAATGGTTGAGAAACCATCAATATGTTCGCTGGTCAGATACTCGAAACCAATAACTGGAATGGCCTAGGAGAAAAGTACACACACCATTATAATGGGGCGAGTTTCTACTTTCAGATGTAACAGGAATATCTCGAGTTCGTCAATCCGTTCGCGAGATATGGGAGTTTGAAGTTAAGGAATGGTTGAGAAACCATCAAAATTTTCGCAAGTCTGATACTCGAAACCAATAACTGGAATGGCCGAGGAGAAAAGTACACACACCATTGTAATGAGGCGAGTTCCTACTTTCAGATGCAACAGGAATATCTCGAGTTCGTCAATCCGTTCGCGAGATATGGGAGTTTGAAGTTAAAGAATGGTTGAGATTCCATCAAAACTTTCGCATATCTGATACTCGAAACCAATAACTACTATGGCCTAGGGCAAAAATACACATACCGTTGTAATCGGGCGAGTTTCTGCTTTCAGATACAACAGGAATTTCTCGAGTTCGTCAATTCGTTCGCGAGATATGGGAGTTTGAAGTTAAGGAATGGTTGAGCAACCATCAAAATTTTCGAAAGTCTGATTCCCAAAACCAATAACTACAAAGGCCTGGGGGAAAAATACACATACCGTTGTAATCGGGCGAGTTTCTACTTTCAGATGCAACAGGAATATCTCGAGTTCGTCAATCCGTTCGCGAGATATGGGAGTTTAAATTTAAGGAATGGTTGAGAAACCATCAAAATTTTCGCAAGTCTGATACTCGAAACCAACAACTACTATGGCCTAGGGCAAAAATACACATACCGTTGTAATCGGACGAGTTTCTGCTTTCAGATGCAACAGGAAATAATCGAGTTCGTCAATTCGTTCGCGAGATATGGGAGTTTGAATTTAAGTAATGGTTGAGCAACCATCAAAATTTTCGAAAGTCTGATTCCCAAAACCAATAACTACAATGGCCTAGGGGAAAAATACACATACCGTTGTAATCGGGCGAGTTTCTACTTTCAGATGCAACAGGAATATCTCGAGTTCGTCAATCCGTTCGCGAGATATGGGAGTTTGAAGTTAAGGAATGGTTTTGAAACCATCAAAATTTTCGCAAGTCTGATACTTGAAACCAATAACTGGAATGGCCTAGGAGAAAAGTACACACGCCATTGTAATGGGGCGAGTTTCTACTTTCAGATGCAACAGGTATATCTCGAGTTCGTCAATCCGTTTACGAGATATGGGAGTTTGAAGTTAAGGAACGCTTGAGAAACCATCAAAATTTTCGCAAGTCTGATACTCGAAACCAATAACTGGAATGGCCTAGGAGAAAAGTACGCACACCTTTGTAATGGGGCGAGTTTCTACTTTCAGATGCAACAGGAATATCTCGAGTTCGTCAATCCGTTCGCGAGATATGGGAGTTTGAAGTTAAAGAATGGTTGAGATTCCATCAAAACTTTCGCATATCTGATACTCGAAACCAATAACTACTATGGCCTATGGCAAAAATACACATACCGTTGTAATCGGGCGAGTTTCTGCTTTCAGATGCAACAGTAATTTCTCGAGTTCGTCAATTCGTTCGCGAGATATGGGAGTTTGAAGTTAAGGAATGGTTGAGCAACCATCAAAATTTTCGAAAGTCTGATTCCCAAAACCAATAACTACAAAGGCCTGGGGAAAAATACACATACCGTTGTAATCGGGCGAGTTTCTACTTTCAGATGCAACAGGAATATCTCGAGTTCGTCAATCCGTTCGCGAGATATGGGAGTTTGAAGTTAAGGAATGGTAGGGAAACCATCAAAATTTTCGCAAGTCTGATACCCGAAACCAATAACTACAAAGGCCGAGGGGAAAAATACACATACCGTTGTAATCGGGCGAGTTTCTGCTTTCAGATGCAACAGGAATTTCTCGAGTTAGTCAATTCGTTCGCGAGATATGGGAGTTTGAAGTTAAGGAATGGTAGAGAAACCATTAAAATTTTCGCATGTCTGATACCCGAAACAAATAACTACAAAGGCCGAGGGGAAAAATACGCATACCGTTGTAATCGGGCGAGTTTCTGCTTTCAGATGCATTAGGAATTTCTCGAGTTCGTCAATCCGTTCGCATGATATGGGAGTTTGAAGTTAAGGAATGCTTGAGAAACAATCAAAGTTTTCGCAAGTCTTTTACTCGAAACCAATAACTACTATTGCCTAGGGCAAAAATACACATACCGTTGTAATCGGGCGAGTTTCTACTTTCAGATGCAACAAGAATTTCTCGAGTTCGTCAATCCGTTCGCGAGATATGGGAGTTTGAAATTAAGGAATGGTTGAGAAACCATTAAATTTTAGCAATTCTGATACTCGAAACGAATAACTACTATGGCCTAGGCAAAAATACACATACCGCTGTAATAGGGCGAGTTTCTACTTTCAGATGCAACAGGAATTTCTCGAGTTCGTCAATCCGTTCGCATGATATGGGAGTTTGAAGTTAAGGAATGCTTGAGAAACCATCAATGTTTTCGCAAGTCTGATACTCGAAACCAATAACTGGAATGGCCAAAGGGGAAAAGTACATACACACTGTTGTAATCGGGCGAGTTTCTACTTTCAGATGCAATAGGAGTTTCTCGAGTTCGTCAATCCGTTCGCGAGATATGGGAGTTTGAAGTTAAGGAATGGTTGAGAAACCAAAATTATCGCAAGTCTGATACTCGAAACCAATAACTGGAATGGCCTAGGGGAAAAGTACACACACCATTGTAATCGGGCGAGTTTCTACTTTCAGATGCAACAGGAATTTCTCAATTTTGTCAATCCGTTCGCGAGATATCGGAGTTTGAAGTTAAGGAATGGTTGAGAAACCACAAAAATTTTCGCTGATCTGATACTCGAAACCAATAACTGGAATGGCCTAGGGGAAAAGTACACATACCGTTGAAATCGGGCGAGTTTCTGCTTTCAGATGCAATAGCAGTTTCTCGTGTTCGTCAATCCGTTCGCGAGATATGGGAGTTTGAGGTTAAGGAATGGTTGAGAAACCATCAAAATTTACGCAAGCCTGATACCAGAAACCAATAACTACAAAGGCCTAGCGCAAAAATACGCATACCGTTTTAATCGGGCGAGTTTCTGCTTTCAGATGCAATAGGAATTTCACGGGTTCGCCAATCCGTTCGCGAGATATGGGAGTTTGAAGTTAAGGAATGGTTGAGAAACCATCAAAATTTTCGCAAGTCTGAGTCCCGAAACCAATAACTACAAAGGCCTAGGGTAAAAATACATATACCGTTGTAATCGGGCGAGTTTCTACTTTCAGATGCAACAGGAATTTCTCGAGTTCGTCGATCCGTTTGCGAGATATGGGAGTTCGAAGTTAAGGAATGGTTGAGAAACCATCAAAATTTTCGCTGGTCTGATACTCGAAACCAATAACTGGAATGGCCTAGGAGAAAAGTACACTGACCAATGTAATGGGGCGAGTTTCTACTTTCAGATGCAACAGGAATATCTCGAGTTCGTCAATCCGTTCGCGAGATATGGGAGTTTGAAGTTAAGGAATGGTTGAGAAACCATCAAAATTTTCGCAAGTCTGATACTCGAAACCAATAACTACAATGGCCTAGGGGAAAAATTCACATACCTTTGTAATCGGGCGAGTTTCTACTTTCAGATGCAACAGGAATTTCTCCAGTACGTCAATCCGTTCGCGAGATATGGGAGTTTGAAGTTAAGGAATGGTTGACAAACCATCAAAATCTTCGCAATTGTGATACGCGAAACCAATAACTGGAATGGCCTAGGGGAAAAGTACACACACCATTGTAATGGGGCGAGTTTCTACTTTCAGATGCAACAGGAATTCCTCGAGCACGTCAATCCGTTCGCGAGATATGGGAGTTTGAAGTTAAGGAAGGGTTGAGAAACCATCAAAATTTTCGAAAGTCTGATACTCGATACCAGTAACTGGAATGGCCTAGGGGAAAAGTACACACACCATTGTAATGGGGCGAGTTTCTAATTTCAGATGCAACAGGAATTTCTCGAGTTCGTCAATCCGTTCGCGAGGTATGGGAGTTTGAAGTTAAGGAATGGTTGACAAACCATCAAAATCTTCGCAAGTGTGATACGCGAAACCAATAACTGGAATGGCCTAGGGGAAAAGTACACACACCATTGTAACGGGGCGAGTTTCTACTTTCAGATGCAACAGGAATTCCTCGAGTTCGTCAATCCGTTCGCGAGATATGGGTGTTTGAAGTTAAGGAATGGTTGAGAGACCATCACAATTTTCGCAAGTCTGATACTCGAAACCAATAACTACTATGGCCTAGGGGAAAAATACACATACCTTTGTAATTGGGCGAGTTTCTACTTTCAGATGCAACAGGAGTTTCTCGAGTTCGTCAATCCGTTCGCGAGATATGGGAGTTTGATGTTAAGCAATGGTTGAGAAACCATCAAAATTTTCGCAATTCTGATGCTAGAAACGAATAACTGGAATGACCTGGGGGAAAAGTACACACACCATTGTAATCGGTCGACTTTCTACTTTCAGATGCAACAGGAAATAATCGAGTTCGTCAATCCGTTCGCGAGATATGGGAATTTGAAGTTAAGGAATGCTTGAGAAACCATCAAAATTTTCGCAAGTCTGATACTCGAAACCAATAACTACTATGGCCTAGGGGAAAAGTACACACACCATTGTAATGGGGCGAGTTTCTACTTTCAGGTGCAACAGGAATTCCTCGAGTTCGTCAATCCGTTCGCGAGATATGGGTGTTTGAAGTTAAGGAATGGTTGAGAGACCATCACAATTTTCGCAAGTCTGATACTCGAAACTAATAACTACTATGGCCTAGGGGAAAAATACACATACCTTTGTAATTGGGCGAGTTTCTACTTTCAGATGCAACAGGAGTTCCTCGAGTTCGTCAATCCGTTCGCGAGATATGGGAGTTTGATGTTAAGCAATGGTTGAGAAACCATCAAAATTTTCGCAATTCTGATGCTAGAAACGAATAACTGGAATGACCTGGGGGAAAAGTACACACACCATTGTAATCGGTCGACTTTCTACTTTCAGATGCAACAGGAAATAAACGAGTTCGTCAATCCGTTCGCGAGATATGGGAATTTGAAGTTAAGGAATGCTTGAGAAACCATCAAAATTTTCGCAAGTCTGATACCCGAAACCAATAACTACTATGGCCAGCAAAAATACACATACCGTTGTAATCGGACGAGTTCTGCTTTCAGATGCAACAGGAATTTCTCGAGTTCGTCAATCCGTTCGCGAGATATGGGAGTTTGAAATTAAGGAACGGTTGAGAAACCATCAAAATTTTCGCAAGTCTGATACTCGAAACCAATAACTGGAATGGCCTAGGGGAAAAGTACACACAACATTGTAATCGGGCGAGTTTCTACTTTCAGATGCAACAGGAATTTCTCGAGGTCGTCATTCCGTTCGCGAGATATGGGTGTTTGAAGGTAAGGAATGGTTGAGAAACCATCAAAATTTTCGCAAGTCTGATACACGAAACCAATAACTACAAAGGCCTAGGGAAAAATACACATACCCTTGTAATCGGGCGAGTTTCTACTTTCAGATGCAACAGGAATTTTCTAGATCTCGTCAATCCGTTCGCGAGATATGGGAGTTTGAAATTAAGGAACGGTTGAGAAACCATCAACATTTTCGCAAGTCTGATACTAGAAACCAATAACTGGAATGGCCGAGGAGAAAAGTACACACACCATTGTAATGGGGCGAGTTTCTACTTTCAGATGCAACAGGAATATCTCGAGATCGTCAATCCGTTCGCGAGATATGGGAGTTTGAAGTTAAGGAATGATTGAGAATCATCAAAATTTTCGCATGTCTGATACTCGAAACCAATAACTACTATGGCCTAGGGGAAAAGTACACACACCGTTGAAATCGGGCGAGTTTCTACTTTCAGATGCAACAGGAATTTCTCGAGTTCGTCAATCCGTTCGCAAGATATGGGAGTTTGAAGTTAAGGAATGTTGAGAAACCATCAATATGTTCGCTGGTCAGATACTCGAAACCAATAACTGGAATGGCCTAGGAGAAAAGTACACACACCATTATAATGGGGCGAGTTTCTGGTTTCAGATAACAGGAATATCTCGAGTTGGTCAATCCGTTCGCGAGATATGGGAGTTTGAAGTTAAGGAATGGTTGAGAAACCATCAAAATTTTCGCAAGTCTGATACTCGAAACCAATAACTGGAATGGCCGAGGAGAAAAGTACACACACCATTGTAATGGGGCGAGTTTCTACTTTCAGATGCAACAGGAATATCTCGAGTTCGTCAATCCGTTCGCGAGATATGGGAGTTTGAAGTTAAGGAATGGTTGAGAAACCATCAAAATTTCGCAAGTCTGATACTCGAAACCAATAACTGGAATGGCCGAGGAGAAAAGTACACTCACCATTGTAATGGGGCGAGTTTCTACTTTCAGATGCAACAGGAATATCTAGTGTTCGTCAATCCGTTCGCGAGATATGGGAGTTTGAAGTTAAGGAATGTTGAGAAACCATCAAAATTTTCGCAAGTCTGATACTCGAAACCAATAACTGGAATGGCCGAGGAGAAAAGTACACGCACCATTGTAATGGGGCGAGTTCCTACTTGCAGATGCAACAGGAATATCTCGAGTTCGTCAATCCGTTCGCGAGATATGGGAGTTTGAAGTTAAGGAATGGTTGAGAATCCATCAAAATTTTCGCATGTCTGATACTCGAAACCAATAACTACTATGGCCTAGGGGAGAAGTACACACACCGTTGAAATCGGGGCGAGTTTCTACTTTCAGATGCAACAGGAATTTCTCGAGTTCGTCAATCCGTTCGCAAGATATGGGAGTTTGAAGTTAAGGAATGGTTGAGAAACCATCAATATGTTCGCAAGTCTGATACTCGAAACCATAACTGGAATGGCCTAGGAGAAAAGTACACACACCATTATAATGGGGCGAGTTTCTACTTTCAGATGTAACAGGAATATCTCGAGTTCGTCAATCCGTTCGCGAGATATGGGAGTTTGAAGTTAAGGAATGGTTGAGAAACCATCAAAATTTTCGCAAGTCTGATACTCGAAACCAATAACTGGAATGGCCCGAGGAGAAAAGTACACACACCATTGTAATGAGGCGAGTTCCAACTTTCAGATGCAACAGGAATATCTCGAGTTCGTCAATCCGTTCGCGAGATATGGGAGTTTGAAGTTAAAGAATGGTTGAGATTCCATCAAAACTTTCGCATATCTGATACTCGAAACCAATAACTACTATGGCCTAGGGCAAAAATACACATACCGTTGTAATCGGTCGAGTTTCTGCTTTCAGATACAACAGGAATTTCTCGAGTTCGTCAATTCGTTCGCGAGATATGGGAGTTTGAAGTTAAGGAATGGTTGAGCAACCATCAAAATTTTCGAAAGTCTGATTCCCAAAACCAATAACTACAAAGGCCTGGGGGAAAAATACACATACCGTTGTAATCGGGCGAGTTTCTACTTTCAGATGCAACAGAATATCTCGAGTTCGTCAATCCGTTCGCGAGATATGGGAGTTTAAATTAAGGAATGGTGAGAAACCATCAAAATTTTCGCAAGTCTGATACTCGAAACCAACAACTACTATGGCCTAGGGCAAAAATACACATACCGTTGTAATCGGACGAGTTTCTGCTTTCAGATGCAACAGGAAATAATCGAGTCGTCAATTCGTTCGCGAGATATGGGAGTTTGAATTTAAGTAATGGTTGAGCAACCATCAAAAATTTTCGAAAGTCTGATTCCCAAAACCAATAACTACAATGGCCTAGGGGAAAAATACACATACCGTTGTAATCGGGCGAGTTTCTACTTTCAGATGCAACAGGAATATCTCGAGTTCGTCAATCCGTTCGCGAGATATGGGAGTTTGAAGTT
Organism: Ptiloglossa arizonensis; assembly: GCF_051014685.1. NCBI lineage: Eukaryota > Metazoa > Arthropoda > Insecta > Hymenoptera > Colletidae > Ptiloglossa > Ptiloglossa arizonensis. The sequence goes on along the minus strand of NW_027478769.1, from coordinate 8 downwards.
AAGGAATG